>NC_139036.1:48785292-49061775 GCF_964662115.1 Mustela nivalis
ATCTCTACAATCACACTTGAACTTGCATTTCTGCACTAGAGTTTAACAGGAATATTTGTTTTTAACATATTCTAACCCTTCAAGTTAAAACAGGTCTCAAAATGATTTACTTAACAGAGACTTGCACAGCTCAGACGTGTTTCAAGTTATTTATAGAGATCTTATTCATCACCTGAAAGAATTATTTCACTTTTACCAAAGATAAATTTGAGTTTCTTTTCAAGAAACAAAATACCATTTTGTCTACATAAAGTCCCTCACTTGCCCTAAATCCAAAGAATTAAAACGGGAAACTCTATGGTCAGTCAACCTATAAAAAACTATTTTCAGAAGAGAAACCTAAATTACCCACTAATCACGAAGATAATCTGAGAGACAATAAATAGAAAGAGGTATTGTTCAACCCCTGAGCATGTAAAGAAGGTAAAGGACAGAAGAAAGTGGCAGAAGAGAAACCTATGTCTGTATGAACATATGTCCCACCCTGCTTCCAGAATTCACCTCCTTTGTGACCCAAGAGCTTAGACGCACTGGGACAGCTTCTGACTCTGATAAAACTACATTCTTGTTAAAATCACTGTTTCTACGGTGTTTTTTTTTTTCTTTAACTAAATGAAGAACTAATCAAAAAACATGGTAAGAAATTAGATTTTTATCAATACACAAATAAGTTTACTTAAAATCAGCTCAGTTACATATTTAAAAAAAGCTTCGGAACCTCTCCCCACCAATGTCTATAAACTAAAATAGGTTCACATGAAACCTACAGTCCAACCCAGGATCATCCAAAAGTGACGGACCAGGTACTAGCTGACACATTTCTCTTGTCACTGACAGCAAGAGTCACAAACAAAACACATCCCTTGCCTGGATGAGCAGGAAGAAATCAGATAAAAGAGGCTCATAAAACGTCCGTGAAGGAGAACTGGTTATATCAGAAGAGTTCCAGGACTTCAATCGAATATAATTCTCTATTGTTCTTTTCTTGATTTAATTTCTGCAGCTCACGAAAGCTTACTTCAATCTTGTTGAGCTCGGAACAAATGCAAATCTAAAGAAAAAAGTTTCAGAGTAACTTTTACCATAACTTTTACAAGTACAAATCCTCCATGACCACTTATAACTATTCCAAGATAAAAATTTTAAGAATAAATTATAATTTAACTGATAACTCAGGTACTAATTAAACTCAGCATATATCAAATAATCACACACCTGGGATTTCACAAACTTGTAAAGACTCAACAGTAGACTTTTTGCTTCTGGTATCATTACAACAACAGTAAAGTTAGCATCAAGAAGGAGACATATCCAATCCATAATCTGAAGACAAACAGGAAAAGGAAAATTAAGATTTTAAATTTAATTTCAGCTTAATTCATTTTACAAAGTCCAGAATTACATCAGTTATAAAAATTGGTCTTTTTTACTAAAATCTAAACATTTAAGTTTAGAAACAGAGTAATTTCTAACCAGTATAAAAAAACACTCTTCTTCGATTTACACTTATTTCACGGGCATAACTCAATCTTTTTCACATGACTTCACCCATGTAGGGAATTTACAAAACATATGAAGAAAAAAGAGACAAACCAATAAAACTGCCTCTTAATTAGAACAACTGTCGATTACCAGAGGGTAGGCAGGTGGAGGGATGGGGCGAACAGGCGAAGAGGAGTAAGAGAGTTCACGGATCGTGGTAAGCACTGGATGTTTTAAGGAAGGGCTGAATCACTGTACTGTATACTTGAAACTAGTATAATACTGTATGTTATCTATATTTGAATTAAAATAAAAAGTAAAACAATAAATTGAAAAAAAGATTATCTTACTTGGTTCAGGGTTGGAGGGTGTAGCCCAGGAAGAGTCATAGTAGCATTTTCACTACACTTCAGATAAAGGAAATACAAATACTGGAGAAATAGCTGGGTAGGGAAAAAAAGGACAATTTATCACCTTGATAGGAAAATGTTCTCTCTATATCAAGCTAACAAAGAGACAAAAAAAAATTAAGAAGGTACTGAGTTTAGTTATACATCAAACAAATATGCTAGACACCTGGGGAGACAGAAATGAATAAAATGTAGTTGTTGCCATCAATGAGGAATTCACCTGGTTTGGGAGAGGTGGCTGGGGAGCTTATTCTGTTTTTAAGTAGTAAATAGAAAAGAAAATCCATCTCTCAGCAACTTTTAGTTTCTACTTAAAAAACAACAACAACAACAACAACTAAACACCCAAAACGTGTATGTATCTATGTATGTATGTATATATGTATTTTTAAAGTAATCTCTACACCTAACATGGGCTCGAACTCATAACCCCGAGATCAAGCGTCACATGCTCTACCCCCACCAGCCAGACATTTGCTTTTAACTTAGATGGATTAACCTGGCCTTCAGGCTTGGCACCAGGAATACGCTAAGATCTGCCAACCAAAAGTTACTCATCTCCTAGACACTATTTTTCAGGATGGGGCTGGGAAACCTCTTATTCACATGAAAGAACCTGATAACCTTTCCAAAAATGCCCTAAAGCTGGTTAGAGTTAAGCAGGAAAATGTACACCAGAAATAAGGGGCACCTGGGTGACTCAGTCAGTTAAGTGTCTACCTTCAGCTCAGGTCATGATCATAGGGCCCAAGGATCAAGCCTCCCCCCGACTCCACCTGCCCCACGAAGCTCCCCAGACAGTGGAGAGTTTGCTTCTCCCTCTGACCCTTCCCCATCTGATGCACGCTCTCTGTCTCTCAAATAAATAAATAAAGTCTTTTAAAAAATCAATAAAGCAGAAATAAAATTGTATAGGATGCTAAGAAAACTTACAGTGACATGTTGCGCTGGAATGTCTTTCAAGTGAGGCAGAAGAAACATTTCGCTGTAAGCCGAATGAAGAATTGCATTTCTACTTAGGACTAAAGGAAAACCTTGTTTCAATAAATAAAGGCTTTTCCACTGAAATTATGAGTAACTCCTTTCCCCAGTGATATCTCTTCTAAATGTATAAGAAGTTTTACTATTCTCAAAGAGTTCTATCACTGAACTTCCTCATAAATACCGGAGGGGATTTGGGATACTTCACTCCTGTAATTGGCATTTATCCAGAATATTAATTTTTAGAATCAATAAAGTTTCTGCCCTCACAAAGCTTCTTAAATCAGGTTTAAGAAAGCTGTTTGCATAGAGCACTGACTGTATTCCATTTTCCAGCAGAAACTGAAAAAAACTGAAAAACAGAAAATAACCGAAATGATCTATTTCCTCCCTCGTTGCTGCTCAGCACTTGAGTGTAGGGAAAGAGACAATGCGGGAGAAATTATTTCAAAGGATACAGCAGAGCTGCTCTCTTTGGTATCACAGGGCACGACATGGTCTCCTCTGCTGCATCCTGAGGCTTTTTGTTTAACTCCCGATCACAGTTACCACAGTTTTCTTCTTCAGCATTGAAGCCATTGTGAAGAACTTCTGTTTGCTCTTCCATTTTCTCCTCTTGCACAGAATCACTATAGTCAGAAACTGATTCCATATTGATTTCTGCTTCTTGAAGACTGCCATCACTAATGCTATCATGTTAATTGAAAGCGAGAAATGAATTCTAATCACTGCATGATCTCACTGGACAAATGTTCATTTTGTAGGCATTCAAAGTTTCAGAAATCAAGTAATGTAAAAGATTAAAAATGCAGTAATGAAAAAGGACTCTCAGCTTCTAACTTACCTCAAGAAAATTTTTAAGCAAGCACAGGTGACTGATTCGGGAATGTCAGGGAACTGTTGTAGACAGAGCTGTAACATCTGTACATCTGCCTTTTCTAAGGCAGCCTCCATCAAGCCAGGGCATAAGCTAAGACAAAAAAATCATGAATCATTCTGGTGTATTAAAAAAAATCTTAAGTGCAAATACTGTATAAGCTTTTTCAGAGTATGAAAATTAGTAAAAATCAAGGTCAAAGAAGTTATTGCATGTCAAGTTTGGTATACAGAAACACTTACCTATGAGAAAGCACATGTGTTTGGATAAGCTGCATCAAAGAGTTCCGGGGATAAAATGATGGTTCTGCTTTGTGTCTTCCCAGGAGTTCTGATACTATGTCTCCAATAATAGTATTAAAGTCAGGTGTTGGCTTAGTGGCCAAAAATTTACATAGTTCTTCTTCAATGTGTTTTTCTGAATCTTTCTGAAAGGGCAGAAGACAGTTCAGTCTGGTACATTAAAGTCACTCTGAACTTTAAAGTTGCTGGCTTGGGGCGCCTGGGTGGCTCAGTGGGTTAAGCCTCTGCCTTCGGCTCAGGTCATGATCTCAGGGTCCTGGGATTGAGCCCCACATCCGGCTCTCTGCTCAGCAGGGAGCCTGCTCCCCTTCCTCTCTCTGCCTGCCTCTCTGCCTACTTGTGATGTCTCTCTCTCTCTCTGTCAAATAAATAAATAAAATCTTTAAAAAAAAGAAAAAAAAGTTGCTGGCTCAACATTTTCTTAAATCATTAACAGTATTCATGCAATCCTGTGAACCTAGAGTTGATGCTGCAATTCACTGCCCAAAGACAAAACTACAAAACACAAAACAAAACACAATGCCAGAGTTTAGAAATCAAATTCTTTAAGAGGCTAAGTTACAAACATATTCAATGCAAAGGGAAAGAGATAGTGATGAGGCTGCCACCATCACACTGACCTCACAAAATACTTAGTAAAAGTCAAATAAGCCAAAGTACTAGATAGCTCTGACCACCTTAATGTACTACACAACTGTTAGCTACAGATACAAAAAAAAAAAAAAATCATAAAAATAGGAATGAATAAAAGTAGATGGGATTTCTTTTAACTACTTGAGCTGATTTTTGGTATTTTTAATACTGTATTTACCTTTATAGCAGACAGAAGTTGTTTGAATGCTGGATTCTGTACATTCACTTCAGTTTTTCTTCTCCTTAACTGGAATCAAGTAAATTAATGAGGTTCTCAAAACAATGCCAAAGATCCAAAATATATTTAAGAGACTATAAGGTGTCCTAAAGAGTCTAGAATACCATACGTATGCTCTAATCAAAAACTTTTTAAACTATTTTAATTTGGTTATAGTGAAAAGTGGATTTATTGCAACTAATTTAAATACCTTTAAGACTTTTAATGTATTTGTTTCTTAAACACAAAATCTCTACTCTCAGGAAGGCATTATTACTAATTGCAAACTGCCCATTTTCATATCTGTGTCTTAAACATACATATGCCCATAAAAATTAACTACTACACTACACATGTCATTTCTGGATAACAGATGTCAGGTTCGTGGGTTCAAGATTCAAATTGCTCTGTCATTAAGATCAAATATAGGGGTGCCTGGGTGGCTCAGTCGTTGAGTGTCTGCCTTCGGCTCAGGCCATGATCTCAGGGTCCTGGGATTAAGTCCTACATTGGGCTCTCTGCTCAGTGGGGAGTTTGCTTCTCCCTCTCCCACAGCCCCCTCCCATGGGTCACATGCACATGCATGCATGCTCTCTCTCTCAATAAAATCTTTTTTAAAAAAGATCAAGGGCACCTGGGTGACTCAGTGGGTTAAGCCTCTGCCTAAGGCTCAGGTCATGATCTTGGGGTCCTGGGATCAAGCCCCACATCGGGTTCTCTGCTCAGCAGGGAGCCTGCTTCGCCTTCTCTAGCTGCCTCTCTGCCTACTTGTGATCTCTCTGTCAGATAAATAAATAAATAACATCTTTTAAAAAAAGGTAAGAAAGATCAAAGGGGGGGAGCCTGGGTAGCTCAGTGGGTTAAGCCTCTGCTTTCAGCTCAGGTGATGGTCTTGGGGTACTGGGATTGAGGCCAGCATCAGGCTCTCTGCTCAGCAGGGAGCCTGCTTCCCCATCTCTCTCTGCCTACTTGTGATCTGTCTGTCAAATAAATAAAAATTAAAAAAAAAAAGAAGAAATATCAAAGCTATAAGCATTATACAGATGTGAATCATTAAGGTAATTCAACCTTTTCTTTTTTTTCTCCCCCCCCTCACCACATTTGCATTAACATTTCTATTTCAACTACCAAACTTACAATTCTCTTCGACTGCTCTGAGTTCTGGGATCCAAGTCTATGTCCCCGAGATGTTTCCCAGTTTACAAAGTGAGGCACAGTCTGAGTGCCTAAGAAAACACAAAGCATACAATTTCTGGAATTTTTTGACCTACTGTATTTTGCCAACCAATCAAAGAACAACAAAAAAATGACCATTTGTGCACAGTTTAAGAGAAGCATTAAAGATCACTGAATTCCCCTGAGAACCCCAGATCAGTACGTCATAATACAGTATAAAGCTATGTGCCAGTTACATTAAGCCAAGAGAGGAGACCACTGATAAGCCTGGAAGGTTGAAACTATTAATTATTTTGTCTGGACTCTCGCACTGCCCCTGATGTCAGAACCAGGCTGACATCAGTCTAGATCTTCAGTCTGCAGCAGCATCTGCAATGGAGACTGTTCCCAAGGTAGACTAGACACCTGGGTCAAGGAAACTTCAATAATCGTGGCAAATTTCAACATCAAAAACAGGTTCTGCAAACTGATGGTTGTAGAAATCTACATCAAACTGGATGTTAATAAAATGGTTTATCTTAGTAAAAAAACAGAAAGTCCAGGGGCACCTGGCTGGCTCAGTCAGTAGAGCATGCAACTCTTGATCTCAGGTTCAAGACCCACAATGGATATAGAGGTTACTTAAAAAAACAAACCACAAACAGAAGTTCCTACCTGGATCTTGACTGTGCTTGAGTTTTCCAAGAGCACCTGCTAATGAAGATACTTCACACTTGTATGGAATCACCGTAAGAAATTTCCCATGTAGCACAAATAAATTTTCCCCATAATACCAGAGCTACAAAAAAAAAACGTTATAAAAAATGTAAGCAGGGGCGCCTGGGTGGCTCAGTCATTAAACATCTGCCTTTGGCTCAGGTCACGATCCCAGGGTCTGGGATTGAGCCCCGTATCAGGCTCCCTGCTCATCAGGAAGCCTGCTTCTCCCGCTCCCACTTCCCCTGCTTGTATCCCCTCCCTCACTGTTTCTCTCTATCTCTGTCAAATAAATAAATAAAATCTTTTTAAAAAGAAAAAGAGTAAGCAATTTTTTTTCCCCACTTTTAAGATCTGAGCTGCATTTATAACAACAACTTACGGTATGAGAAATCTTAATATAACAAAAAAAATTGACAAAACAAAGTTAAGCAACTTTCCAGAATAATCTCACATGTACAATCTACTAACTGGGTAGGTTTACACAGCTCTTACTTTTGCCCACATCTGAATAAAGCATAATTTGAAGGACACTCTTTACTCCTAAAAATCTGACCAACATATGCATTTAAAATAATTACTTAAAAGTAACACTGCCACTGTTATACACCTATTAATGTAATAATTACCAAGGGTACTGTAACAGGGTACTCTGTTAATGACGTGCTAGGTGATAAAAGCAGAATTTAATGTTTTTGTTTTGGTTTTGGTGCAGAAAGGTGATTTTTATTAAAGCACGGGGACAGGACCCATGGGGAGAAAGGGCTGCTGCTAACATTGTTTCTATCTTATCACTCCACTTTTTAAAACGGTAAAATGTAAGATGGATATATGAACAAAAAGCTTAAAGGAACATGGAAATCAAACAAGTTTGTTAGAGTGGTAGAACTGTAAGTGGTTAATTTTGTTATTATTTGTTTCAATATAAAATCATATTATATGCTGTGAAATCTAGTCTCCTTATGCTCTAATTACAACTCTCTTAACATCACATTACCTTGATTACATGTTATTTATGTATGAACATGCATTCACTAAACAACCAATCTTTATGGGCACCTTTGATAGACACTGAAGAAAAAATGGATAACAAAACAGACAAGGACCCCTGCCTCAGAAGTTTGGTCTGGCTGGCTAACATTTAAACTCTTCAATAATTCTTATGTAAGTGGCGCCTGAGTGGCTCAGTCAGTTAAGCATCCAACTCTTCTATTTCAGCTCAGGTCATGATCTCAGGATCCTGGGATGCAGCCCCGTAGCGGCCTCTGCACTCAGCGGGGAGTCTACTTGAGATTCTCTCTCCTCTCCCTTTGCCCCTCCCCATGCTCGTGCCTGCGCTCCTTCTCTTTGTCTTTGTCTCTCAAATAAATACAGAAATAAATCTTAAAAAAAAAATCCTTATGTAACTCCATGATAATGTTTACCATGTAACCTAAAAGACTAATTTCTTAAGAAAAGTAACAGCCCTGGTGTATGGTTCAAAATACAAGTGGAACTGGAATGGGGCTCCTGCCTGGCTTAGTCAGGAGAGCATGTGACTCTCGGTCTCGAAGTTGTGAGTTCAAGCCCCACAATGGAGATAGAAAATACTTAAAAATAGTAATAATAAAGGGGCACCTGAATGGCTCAGTAGGTTAAGCCTCTGCCCTCAACTCAGGTCATTATCTCAGGCTCATGGGATTGAGCCCCATATCAGGCTCTCTGCTCAGCTGGGGGAGCCTGCTTCCCCCTCTACCGGCCTGCCTCTCTGCCTACTTGTGATCTCTCCCTCCAACAAACAAAAAAATAAAATCTTTAAATAATAATAATAATAATAATAATAATAAAAACCAGAAATATTTATAAGAAATACAAAAGAAAAACTTCAAACCAAAGAGCAGCTACGTTTTATTTGCTCATTGTTCTTCCTTGATCTAAAATTGCCTATAGGGGCGCCTGGGTGGCTCAGTGGGTTAAAGCCTCTGCCTTCGGCTCAGGTCATGATCCCAGGGTCCTGGGATCGAGCTCCGCATCGGGCTCTCTGCTCAGCAGGGAGCCTGCTTCCTCCTCTCTCTCTGTCTGCTTCTCTGCCTACTTGTGATCTCTGTCTATCAAATAAATAAACAAAATCTTAAAAAAAAATAAAATAAAATTGCCTATAATTGAAAGTGACAAACTTAACAAAAATTGAAACAATAACCAAATTAAATATAATCTTGCAAGTAAAAATTATTTTCTCAATTTAATCAAAAACTGCCAAATTATTAAAATATGAAGTCTCTTCCTTTATACTGTATTTATCATGCACAAAAGTAACTAAATTTGAAAATCCCCCAAACCAAAAACTTACTTGACCACTGGTCCCCTGTGATAGCTCTTTGGAAGTCTGTAGTGTTTGAAATTTTGTATTCCATATGGAGATGCATTCTACAAAGTAAGACAAACAAATTCAGAGTTGTACTACATATAAACATGTGACGCTGAGGGTGATGGGGAAGGAAGTGAGGAGATTAGGGACACTCACAGTTAAGCATGTAAGTCTTGTTTTATTAGGTATAAAATGAGTAATGAAGACCGTGATTGCCGCAGAAACTCAAGGAAATGAGATGGGTGAGGACAGTGGGCTTATGGGATCTACATACCTTCCCCTCAATTTTGCTGTGAACCTTAAACTGCTCTAAAAAAATAAAGTGTTAATAATAACAATAATAAATTAGTAATAAATGTTGATATGGAAAGGGCTCTACGATCCCTCAGTAAGTGGATAAGGTGCAAAAGTGTGAATGGTATGCTACTATACGTGTAAAGAGAAGAGGAAAGAAAAATATGTAGTAGTATTTGCTTGTATGCATGTGCTTGTACCCGTGTCTAGAAAGAGACACAGGAAGCTCTAACAGTAGTTACCGGGCTTTGGTGGTTAGAGCATGACCCAGAAGAGGGATGACGGAAGGGGCGAGAGAAGCACAGCACGGTAAAGTGACAAAGTGCCGGGACTGGAGATCAGTAAGGTCTGTGGTCTGGGTAAAAAGGGTCACCCTACTTAGTTATCCAATACCTGTCTGCTGACTTGTAAAACAGGACTGCTGTTAGTAACTACTTTCTTTCCCAGTGTTGCTGAAAGATTAAATGATACAAACAAGGTAATAAACCTAAAATGCCCTGCGCAGGATAGCTATGCTGTAACTAGTAGCTCCTATCTTAAGAGGGAGAAACTTAATAACAAAGTACACGGACTAGGATGGCCAGGTTAAGAGTACAGTCAGTAGGAAGCCTGGGATGAATAAATCAAAGGATTCTTGCTCAGAAACTGAGAAAAGAGACTGGAAAGAGTGGATGAGGTCTAGACTATGGAGAGACCTTAATACTAGACAAAATATTCTGAGTTTCATAGTGTTGCCTGAAAGACCCTAATCTCACACCTGCCAGAACAAATGTATTTTTTGTGATAGACAGTAAGTCTGTGTTTGTGTGTGTGTGTGTGTGTGTGTGTGTGTGTGTGGAGGGGTTATCTGGGGGCAAGGTGAGGTGGAAATGAGAATGAATGCTCTTATGTCAGAGATGAAAAAGCCTATTAGCAGTCCCTGAATATCAGGTTGTCCAAGTCTAGTGGATTTCCTTTCTGCTGAAAGGCTATGAATTCGAATCCCTACCACAAGGCTTACCGATGATCAAATGCCTCTGGGCTGGCACAGATATTGGCAGTTTTTATTCCTTTAAGACATCAGTCACAGGCAAGGTAGTAATAGAAGGAATATTTTTAAAAGACAGGGCACCTGGCTGGCTCAGTCAACAGAGTATGTGACTCTTGATCTCAGGGGTTTGAGTGTTGGGTGTAGAAATAAGTAAAAATAAATAAATAGGTAAATAAGTAAATACACAAATAAATAAAATAAACTTAAAAAAAGTAACTAATGTAAGATGAAATCAAAGACCCATTCAAGGAGAGTTAGGAAGCTACAAAAATAATTTGATTATGATGCTAAAGAAAATTGATGGGTGATAATAAATAAAAAAGAAAAAGACTAAAAGGTACACTTTGAAGAAAAAATCCAAAGGACTTCTTAATGGATCAGATTTCAGTCACCCTTGGAAGATGGCAGCGGTGGTCCTAGGACCGCTACATGATCTTGATCCAGGACGGTGAGTGCAACACCATTTCGAGCATCACCAGACACCACAGTCTTGAGCAACAGTGATCTAACCACCCTCTGATCTTTCTCTGGGTCACTTGGATGTATTGGTACCAAGGTTTCATATATACATCCATCAGAGCCTGTTGGAAACAAGTATTTGCTATTATCAGATAAAGGACAGCTCTGTATCTGTTACAGTTCAAGGTACTAGGTTGTTTATAAGTTGTATCAATTTCATATAGGATACAACTAGAAAAATAAACAGATTCAAAATCATACCACTCTATGCTTTCCCTTAAATTGTACTACAAACCTAAACATGAGGGAGGAATATTATTATTAAATCTCTCAGTAAGAAATGTCACAACAGCTAAATACTCATAATAACTGACACTATGCGAGGGAACTGCAGAAATACCAACAATCTAGTCACTAAAAGGATATACCTCACATTCAACATCAATTAGATTCTGGTCTATACATGACTTTTCTCATTACTGTGTCACCCTGAAAACCATATGAAATTGCTGTTTTTTGGCATGTCAATTGAATTTTGGCAATTTTACTGTGGTTTTAGTTATGCTACAGGAAGATTTTATGACCTTTGCTTCAGACTCCCTTATTACAGTATTCATTCAGTAAGCTAAAACTTAACTCAAACTTTCATTCAGCAATAAGTGCATCTGGGGCAGCTGGCTGGCTCAGTCTGTAGAGTATGCAACTCTTAATCTCGGTTGTGAAGTCAAGCCCCATGCTGGGCATGAAGCCTACTTTAAAAAACAAAACTAAACCAAACCAAACCAAACCACATCACTAAGTATATCTTACAGATTAAACTATAAGAAAACCAGTCCCTCTTAAGCAAAGGCATTAAGTGAATTTCGAAGACCTTCTAGATAAAATAAATGATGGGAACTTTTTCTTAATAGCCATTGCAAACATCTGCACATTAAAAAATCTCACAGATTTTTTAATTGGGGTGGGAGGAAAGGATAATTCGATGATGGGCATTAAGGAGGGCACTTGATGTAATGAGCCCTCGGTGTTATATGCAACTGATGAATCACTAAATTCTACCTCTGGAACCAATAAAAAAAAAGATATTAAGATTTTTAAACTGTCATACTATGAAAATATTGTTCTTGTTTCTTCCTCCCTTAATTCTCTCAGAACAACTTCAAGAGGAGCCATAAAGGGCAGGATAAAGAGGACACCACAAAGGCATTTTTATTTTTCCTCGTCACCTAAGATTAGGGTTATACTTTAGACCATTAGGTATAGATAGATAATCTACAAGGGATCAACAAATCTATAAAATGCTGGCTGGCATAGGCCACGAATGCTTTGTTAGATTCCGTTAATTCACCTGCCTCCACCATCGTTCAAAGAAGGGTACCCTAAATCTTAAGGCTAGGAAAGAGAACTTGAAGGGTCATTCAATACCAACCTTCGTTATTTTATTATTTATTTACTTATTTGTAAAGTTTTTATTTATTTATTTGACAGAGAGAGTGTGTGTGTGTATGTGTGAGCATAAGTAGACAGAGCAGCAGGGAGAGGGAGAAGCAGGTGAGCATAGATCCCAATGTGGGATGCGATCCCAGGTCCCTAGGACCACAACCTGAGCTGAAGGCACACACTTAACGGACTAAGCCAACTAGGGCCGCCTTAGTTACTTTATGCTTCATACTTACAGTATCAAAGAACCTAGCCTTATGATGATAAAGATAAAAAAAAGATTTTTCCCTTTTTTATTGGTATTATGTTACTACTGCTTTTTATATATATACACACACACACATATATACTTTTTTTTTCTTTTTAGCATATTTTATTTATTTGAAAGAGAGAGATGGCAAACATAGGGGGAGAGGAAGAGGGAGAAAGGGAGGAGCAGACTCTGCTGAGGAGGGAGCCCAGGACTGGGAGGTCCCAGGACCTCAGGATCATGACCTGAACTGAAGGCAGACACTTAATGGACCAAGCACTCACGTGCCCTGATAAATCTTAAGATATAAAAATTAGCTGCAGAGAACCAGTGACGTAATGCATGACAGATATGGCAAAGTACAAAAAGTGAAGGCACAAATGCTTGGAAGGAAGCACGGGAAGTGAAGTGCTACAATAGAAAACTGCAAAAAAACCTCAGATGCTAACTCAGAAAACCCACCATGCTTTATTTATAATCTCTGTAAGTTTGAAGAAAAATACTTACTTAATGACATCAAAGAGATGAATTTCCGATCCACAGATGCAGTGAAACTCTGTATAACAGATTTTTCTTCTTGTCCAAGTACGAGCGTGTATTTGCTTAAGGTATGTGAGTTGAACTTTTGTATGTAAGCAAAGTAATTTCCATGCTGCACATAAAAAGGTTATTTTGTTTAAAAATATTCCCATTTCAACCAATTATATTTAAATGTTAAAGCCAGTTGTCACCCTCCTAATTACTTTAATGAGTGCTTAAAAACCTCATGTCCAATTAAAGTAAAATTGTTCTACAAAATATTTCTTTGTAACTAGAAGATTTTTTTAGTATTAAAAAAGATACACAATAAAGAAAATCTTCTGAGAAATACTAAAGCCCATTTTTAGTTTAAAAATAATATATGTGAATTTGAAATGTCACAAAATAGGCCAGGAATTAAAGATACCACTTACTTTTTCAGTAATAAAAATTAGAACAGGATGCTTAAATACCATGAAAATCTTTGTCCACCTAAAAAAATAGGAAGAAAATTTATAAAATGCCAAATCACCAGCTGAGAGAAACCTATCAAGCTAAATTTCAGAGAATATCTTCTATTATTTTTTTGGGTCAAAGAGATGCCAGAGAACTTAATTCAGTATTTCAAAATACATTTCACAGAGAATTAGTAGGTATTTCTCTGCCAAATGAATCTCTGGATTAAATGCAAGTTGCTTAACTTCCCGGAGCTTTAAAGACAATGTGAACTGTAAAGCTCCAAAAGGGTGGGTGTGTGACAGTAGGCAGTGTTATTCAACTTATTTGACTCTTCCCCTTCCCCTTCCTTTCAGTCACTTTTAGGACTAGTGCTCTGAGGAAAACGTTAGGATCTCACCTGCCTGGAGAGGAGGCACAGGGAAGATAAAGGGCTTGTAACTGAGGCTACATAGCCAAATTCCGGCAAGGACCACTAGAACTCATATCCTCTACCTATACCCCTTTTTCCTGAAGATTTCCTCCAAACACAGCTGCTCACACATTAGAGCCATTCAACAGAGCAGTCCAAGATACACCTGGTCATTGTCTACATTGTTCACTAAGTACAAGGCTTCCTTCTGACTTTTAGAAATTTAGCTTGCATCAAGTGGACCAGGAGAGGCAGCAAGTTAACTAAATAGGGAATGTGATAAAATAATGGGGACTGGAGGGGCACCGGAGTGGCTCAGTCAGTTAGGTGTCTACCTTCGGCTCAAGTCATGATCCCAGGGTCCGGGGATCGAGCCCCGAATCAGGCTCCCTGCTCGGTGAGGCGTCTGCTTCTCCCTCTGCCTGCCATTCCCTTGTTTGTACAAAATCTCTCTCTCTGACAAATAAATAAAATATTTAAAAAAAGGGGGGGGGGGACTGGAGAAATGTAAAATCATGAAATTTCCTTCTATCATTTGAGAGTCATTTTCCCAGTTTGACACCAGGATCTGGGAAAGCAGGGTGCTCAAAGCATATCATCATGTCACTAACAACAAACTATACTTGTCCTTGGGGGTAAGGGTCCTGACCTTGGCAGTTAGGACAATGTAACAGGGAGAGATCTTGGGCTCATGGCACTACCCACGTCATCTTCAAATAACTCCTACACAGTCTTCTGTCATCAAAACAGAACTCACATGCCTATGAAGTCTCCCCAATCACCTATCACTCCAGAGGCTTTTGGAGGATGCTAATTTGGTCAATGGCATATAAATGGTTTTTAATTAAGCTTTTACTGTATTTATAACCAAAATACTTTTGAACAAAGCAAAGTGGTATAAAAAATAAGGACAGTACATTTTTATTTTGGAAAAAATTCACTTACAAGTATTGGAACTTACTTAATCACTTCTTCATCAGAGATGACAGTTTCAATTTTCTGCTGGGGCTCTGCAAGCAAGGCCTCTAAGCCACGAACAGCACCTTCCTTGAATAGCACTAAGGGTTCTGCCCCTTGTATTGAATGTATCCTATATATCTCAGCAGACAACTAGAAGAAAGTAAGAATGCATTAGTTTTTATTCTAAAACAATTGTTACCTAAGAGAATAAGGACATTTACAGAAAGCTTATTTTTAAGAACTGACTTGTTTTCATTTTGATTCAGCTTTATGTGGTTCCATAGTCAAATGTACAACATAAAATAGATACAGAAGCCTTTTGCTCCTTTACCATTTACCCTGTCCCCTGCTCTACCCTTAAGTCACCACTTTATATTTATTTATTTATTTGAAGATGTTGTTTATTTATTTAGAGAGAGCATGGGTGAGCAGAGGGAGGGGCACAGGGAGAGGGAAAGAGAAATCAAGCAGGCTCTGTACTGAGCGCAGAGTCCAATGTGGGGCTTGATCTTACAACCCTCAGATCATGACATGAGCCTAAATCAAGAGTCTGACACTTAACTGACCGAGCCAACCGTAAATCATCATTTTTATGAATTTTGGTTTGTCCTTTTATTTTGAGTACTGGAGGGAGGTATAACCTGGCTCTCAAAACCTGAAGGTGGGGAGAGGCATAAATGACACCACTAATGCAGTTTTAAGCAGTTCTGGGGCTAGATAAAGACTGATGCCATAATTACAAGTACAGCCTGTAAGCCCGAGAAAAGAAGTTAACTCCACTGTAAAATTAAGGATCATGTTACTGCAAGGTGAATAAAAAGACTAGGGCCAGGAGACAACACAGTTAGCTAGCTAGAAGTTTCAAGGGTCCAAGTGGTAACTGTCATTACATCTCAATCAGTTCTATCATGCGCCACTTCTAAAATCTGCCAATTATATTTAGTTAGACATTCAGAACTGGAAAGAACTTTCAAGGTCACCCTAGTTTGAGACTCTCATTTTTAAGTAAGAAAAGTTAATTAACACACTTTAGGTTAGGGGTGCTTGGGTGGCTTGATCTGTTAAGCTTATGACTCTTGATTTCAGCTCAAGCCATGATCTCAGGGTTGTGAAATCCAACCCTGTCTCTGGCTCCATGCTCAGAGGGGTCTGCTTGAGATTCTCTTTCTCCCTTCCACCACCCCCAACCACTTGCACGTGCTCTTTCTCTCTCAAATAAATAAACAGATCTTTAAACACACAAACACACACACACACAGACACACTTTAGGTCATTAGTAGAAAAGGCACAGATACTCAAGGTTCTTTGTTACTGTATTCTGTACACTCTTAAGATATATAATAAAATCAGCAGGGTCTGTTCTACCTATTTTAAGAAAGGGCACAGTGAATTTCTCACAAGGGACACATCATAAACATCTAAACTCATGGAAGTAACTGAAAATGTACCAATCAGGAATTATTTAAATCCTTAATCTCATGTATTAATAAAGTTTCTATTTTCTAACACATTAATGAACTAAGATGTGTTCCAAGATACACTACAAAGTAACTAGAATGAAAAGCTGATATAACTTTTATGCTCACTCACAGATATACTAAGATAAACAAAATACTGCATTACAAATTATTCCATCTCACCAATAAGCTAATAGACACACTAGTAAATCCAAAGACTAATATGTGAGCCTGGGTGGGTCATTTAGTTAAGTGTCTCCTTTCAGCTCAGGTCACGATTGTGGGGTCGTAGGAGTGAGCCCTGCATCAGACTCACTGCTCAGCCGGGAGCTACTTCTCCTTCTCCCCACTTGTGCTCTCTTTCTTTCTCTCAAATAAATAAAAATCTTAAAAGAAAAAAAAAAAACAAAGACTTACTGTAGCTTTAAATACTTTATCCAGGTTTACGTCTTCATTACTCCATATTCTCAAAACCTTAAATCAATACACACAAGTTAAAAAAGCATTTCAATTTCCACTTACACTTAACACAAATAGTTAATAAATCAACATTTGATTTGTTGCATATATTATATAAAAAGCTTTAAAACTCACCTTATTATCATGTACAACAATATACTCTCCAGTTTGAAAGTTGCATACAGCTGGACATGTTATAATTTGACCTTGTTTCACTGACCAGCTTCCCAAGGGTTTCTGATCAGAAACCTAGCACAATCAAGGCAACATACAATATTCAAAAAGTCAATTTCAGATATTAGAGCAACTAAATTTACAGTAAAGACAAAGAAAATAATAATTAAAATAATAACATTTAATAAATTTCCTAAAGTAAAAAAGTAAGTAATCACAAAAAAGGCAAACACTGTACGATTTCGCTTAAGACAGAAAGTAGAATGGTGGTGTCCGGGGCTGGAGGAATGGGGAGTTACTGCTTATTTCAGGTTTTCAAGATGAAGAGTTTGGGAAACGGATGGTGTGATGGCTGCACAACACAAACATACTTAATATACTGTACAGTATATTCAAAAAATAGTTAACAGTAAACTGCATGTTGTATTTTACTACAAATATAAAAAGCTGGGGGTGCCAGGGTGCCTGGTTGGCTCAGTCGTTAAGAGTCTGCCTTCCGCCTCTCGTTGTGATCCCAGGACCCTGGGATCCAAGCCCTGCATCAGGCTTGCTCAGCGGGAAGCCTGTTTCCTCCCTCTCCCACTTCCCTGTTTGTGTTCCCTCTCTCACTGTCTCTCTCTGCTGTCTCTCTCTCAGACATCAAATAAATAAAATATTTTAAAAACACACACACATGGGCGCCTGGGTGGCTCAGTGGGTTGAGCCTCTGCCTTCAGCTTGGGTCATGATCCCAGGAGGGATCAAGCCCCGCATCGGGCTCTCTGCTCAGCAGGGAGCCTGCTTCCTCCTCTCTCTGCCTGCCTCTGCCTGCTTGTGATTTCTGTCAAATAAATAAATAAAATCTTAAAATTAAAAAATAAAAAATAAAAACACACACACACAACAAAAAACTTGGGGTGCCTGGGTGGCTCAATTGGTTAAGCCTCTGTCTTTGGCTAGGGTCATGATATGAGTCCTGGGATGACCCGCCAACTCCCCCCATCAGCCTCACAGCTCAACAGCAGTCTGCTTCTCCCTCTTTCTCAAATATTCTTTAAAAAATTAAAAAAAAAAAAACTTTTAAAAATTAATTAAAATGAAAATGTAACTGAGTTACTAAAAGAAAAAAGTAAGTTAACAACACTTTTTAGTAATTAGTACATTTTAAAAAATGGGATTCCACTGTGCCTTTGAACGGGGCATGGGAAACTGAGCAGCTATACCCGGGATCACGCCAATTCCAGTCACTGTATTTGTATGTAGGAACTGCGAAATTTTTTTTTTTTAAGATTTTATTTATTTATTTGACAGAAATCACAAGTAGATGGAGAGGCAGGCAGAGAGAGAGAGAGAGAGAGAGAGGGAAGCAGGCTCCCTTCCGAGCAGAGAGCCCGATGCGGGACTCGATCCCAGGACCCTGAGATCATGACCTGAGCTGAAGGCAGCAGCTTAACCCACTGAGCCACCCAGGCGCCCCGGAACTGCGAAATTTTAAGTCCACCTGACGGTGGAGGTAAAAACCAACAGTGTCATTAGAAAGAGTCAAGACCAGCAAACGCTACAGGGAATGTTGGCAACCTGCTCCCAAAACTTCAAAGTAGATAGCTAGCTTCTTAAAGACACGGGAAACTATGTTCAGCAGTTCAGATAAAAATAATTACTTTCTACGAGATTACTAGAAGCAAAACTGCTCAGGAGTCTTGAGTGAACAGTTTGGATAAAAAGGGGGCGGGACCTACGGAGCCTGCCCAGGACTCAACTCCAGGATTTACAGCGGATAGTTAGTTGGCAACTGACAGCTCACTCGGAATCAGGATTGCACCAAGCTACTAAGAAATCAAACGAGCAAAACAATGCGCAAAACTGTCCCCCCAAAGAGAGGGGGAAAGTGTATGGGCACAAAGTTAAACCACTGTTCCAACGCTGCCAGTCAGTCTCTCCCGCCCGATCTCCGTTCAACCCTTCTGCGGGCAGCGAGAGTAACTGAAAACCCGGGAGGGGATCTTAAGGCCATCACCGGGAGATGCGAAGCGAAAGCCCAGGTTTTCCTTTCCTTTCTGAGTCTAACCCACGTGCACTCAGACGCTCCGCCGCCTGAAAGTCGGAAAGATGTCTCTCTCTCTCTCCAGAAAAACAACCGAGTCCTACACTAGACCTCATTCAGCGTCCCGGAGAGGCCAAGCCAGCTCTCCAATAAGCCGCTCGACGATCTCTCTCTGAAGCTGTGAGAAACCTGCAGCTCTGGCTCTGTGCTCAGAAAGGGGCGAGACCTCAGCGGGCGCTCGCCGACCACATCACCCTCACCTTATAGAGGATGACGGTCCTGCCGCCGTCCGTCACTAAAAACTGGTCTGCTTTGTCGCTCTGCTCCACGCCTAGGAGTCCGTGAGGCCCGGCACCCAAGGGTACCGCAGACAACGTGAACCCCTCCTCCAAGGCTGCCATTTTGGGCAAACCGACTGACTGCAGCTCATTCCTCCCGGCAGGCTTTGCGCTTTCTCTCGCGAGAACTAGGAGCCCGACAGGGCAGACACTTGCCAAATAAGAACCCTGTTTGCTGAGCGGGCGACCTCTGGCGGGCGTGGCTGGCGCGGCCCGTGTGCCTGGCGGTGGGCACCGCCGGGTGGGCGGAGCCGGGACGTTGCCTCTAGACTCCTCCTCCTAGCCACGCCCCTCGGAGTCCCGGATGTACTCCTCCGGAGACGGGAAGGGCGGGCCTGGGAATGTCTTACCTGTCACATGCAGTCGCTTCGGCCGCGGCGCCCTTTTCAGGCCAGGATTTGAGAGGCTGAAGGGTGGGCGTGGCAAGCAGGCAAATATAAATAAGCTCCTTTTTGTTTTGTTCTATTTTGTCACTCTAAGTGAACTCTTCGGGAATTCTTGCCACGGCCTCAAGAAACACTGAGCTAAAGAAAAGAAATGTCCGTCTCCAGATAAACTCTTGATAAAGTGCTGTTCTTAAGTGACAAGCCTCATCCCCCTGCTTCTCAGAACCTTCCGTCGAGCTCCAGAATCCGTGGCCTTTCGGACCTCCCCGCTTCTCTCGGGCTCCTTTTGTTCCCCGAGCCCGAGGACAAAGCGCTCTCCCCCTGATGAGAACTTGTCAGGTGGAAGGTGAAGTCCAGTGTCGGTCCCTGAGCGGTCCCCTCAGGCAATTTTTAGCGAGACAGCATTTCTGGGAGCGATTCCGCCCCCCACACCCCGCTGGGAGAGATTTCTATTTTTTCCTTTCTTTCTTTTTTTTTTTTTTTTAAGATTTTGTATTTATTTATTTGACAGAGAGATCACAAGTAGGCAGAGAGTCAGGCGGAGAGACGAGGAAGGGAAGCAGGCTCCCTGCTGAGCAGAGAGCCCAATGCGGGCCTCGATCCTAGGACCCTGGGATCATGACCTGAGCCGAAGGCAGAGGCTTTAACCCACTGCGCCACCCAGGCGCCCCGGGAGAGATTTCTAACTTAACGTGATTGATTTGCACTTGTAATGTAAAAATTTTTAAAAAGATGAATAGTTCATGTTCTTAGGGAGAAACCATCTAAACAGGCAATTAGGAAACAAACCTGTACCCTGTGTTACATCACGTGGCAATCCACACAGATCGGATCCCCTTGTGTGTGGAGATTCTTTATGGCTACAACACTGGAAAAAAGAATATAGTTACTGAAAAGAAATCAAATGCCATATATATATATGGCAAATATAAAAAATATATTTTATGGCAAATATATATATATATATTATATATATTATAATTTTTCTTTTTTTAAAGTAGGCGCCACAACCAGCGTGGAGCCCAACACCGGGCTTGAACTCACAACCGTGAGATCAAGACCCGGGATGAAGAGTCAGACACTTAACTCACTGAGCCACCCAGGTGTGCCAAATACTGTATGGGTTTTTTTGTTCATTTTTTAAATTTGTTAAGATTTTGTTTATTTGGGGGCACCTCCGTGGCTCAGTCCTTAAGCGTCTGCCTTTGGCTCAGGTCATGATCTCAACATTGTGGGACGGAGCCCCATGTCCGCTCCCTGCTCAGCGGGAAGCCTGCTTCTCCCTCTGCCAGCTGCTCTCCCTGCCTGTGTTTCCTCTCTCGCTCTCTCTCTCTCTTTCTGTCATAAGAAAATAAAATTAAAAAAATAAGATTTTGTGTATTTGAGAAAGAGAATGAGAGAGAGCATGAGAGGGGCAGGGTCAGAGGGAGAAGCAGACCCCCTGCTGAGCAGAGAGCCCTATGTGGGACTCGATCCCAGAACTCCAGAATCGTGACCTGAGCTGAAGGCAGTGGCTTAACCAGCTGAGCTGCCCAGGTGCCCCAACACTGTATGTTTTTTGTTTTGTTTTGTTTTGTTTTGTTTTGTTTTAAGATTTTAATTTTTTGACAGAGAAAGACAGCGAGAGAGGAAACACAACAAGCAAGAGGAGTGGAAGAGGGAGAGCAGGCATCCTGCTGAGCAGGGAGCCTGATGTAGGGCTCCATCCCAGGGCCCTGGGATCAGGACCCAAGCTCAAGGCAGAGGCTTAACGACAGAGCCACCTAGGCACTCCAATACTGTATGTTTTTAATAAGGCTAACACGTCTGTTACTTTTCAGAGTTGCCAAAGAATTTTGACTCTGAATTTGTGGCCCCTTTCTTGGTTAGAAAAGAAACACTGAGATTCAGCCCATCTTGGCCTCTGTGAAACCTTCCTTTTCCTCCCAGGACGATGAATCAGCCTCTCTAACTGAAAGTTGTTTGGTACATGTTGCCTGCGGTTTGATACCAGCCTATACATTTCCTCCTCCTCCAGGAAGTCTTCCCTAACTCTCTGGGATTGGATTAAATGATTCAGTGCTCCCAGGTTATTGTAACATGTGTTATCCAGTACCGGGATGGCCTAGTTACTCATATATTTGCCCCATTGTAGTTTTGTTATTTATTTATTTATTTGAGAGAGAGAGGGAGAGAGAGCACAAGGAGAGGGAGAAGCAGTGGAGAGGGAGAAGCAGACTCCCCACTGAGCAGGGAGCCAGGCATGGGGGACTCAATCCCAGGTCCCTGGGATCATGACCTGAGCTGAGGGCAGACACATAACCAACTGAGCCACCCAGGTGCCCCCAGAGATAGATTTTAAATTTTCTGTTTTTTCTTTTGATAGGTGTTATGGGCTGAACCATCCCTCAACCCCAACCAAATCAGTATGTTGAAGACCCAGCCTCCAGTCCCTTAGAATGTGACTGTATTTGGAGATGGGGCCTTGAAAGGGGTCATTAAGGTAAAATTAGGTCACTAAGGTGGGTCCTGATCCAATATGACTGGTTTTATTTTAAGAAGGGGAGATTTAGAAGAAGAAGGAGTAGGTGAAGAAGGAGGGGGAGGGGGAAGAAGAAGAGATTAGGACATAGACCCACAGAGAGGAGGTCATGTGAAGACATGGGGAGAAGTTGCCCATCGACAAGCCAAGGAGAGAGGCCAGAAGAAACCAACTCTGATAACACCTTGATCTCAGATTTCTAGGATCCATTGCAAGAAAATACATTTCTGATGTTTAAATCACCCACTCTGTGGTACTTTGTTGTGGTAGCCCTTGTAAATGAAGACAATAGGTTTCATGTTCACAGAATTCCAAACATAAAAAGGATATACAGTATAGAAAGTCTCTACACAAATCATGTATGTATACATGTTTTCTCCTCCCACTTTTACATAAATGATGGCATGGTGTTTCCAGTGTTCTGCCCTTTGCTTTTTTCACTTAAATAATATGTCTTGTGAGTCATTCCTTATCAGAGCACAAAGAAATTTCTCATTCGTTTTTACTCTTCCATAACTGGTCATTGATTTTTTTTATAGTTTTGGGATTTCATGAAATATGCAGCCATTTATAGAGTAGATATTGATAACATTCTATTTCTTAAGTTGGCTGGTGGTTCAGGAATATGTGTTTTATTACATACATATCATGTTTCATAACTTAAATTATTATAAATGGCAAGGAGGGAAAAAAAGCTTAGAAGGCGGAAATGAAAAGGAAGGGAGGGAACAGATGATATGTATGTATATGTAAAATCTTAGTCAGGATGAGACCATAGAAAGCTGTTCTGAGAGGATGCCTTTGAGTAAATGATGTGAAGGAGGAGAGGGTGCTAATTACGGAGTTAGCTGAGACAAGAGTATTTTCAGCAGCAAGTGCAAATGTCCTGTGCCACAAGCAGGGAGGTTCATTAGCACTTGCTCTTACTCTCTGTCAAATAAATAAATAAAATATTTTTTAAAAAATGTGTTTGCTCAGCCAACTAGGCTCACTAACCACATTGTAAACTTCTTGAGGGTAGGTGTCCCTGTCTGTCATGTTCATGTACAGGTCCCCATTTCCTAGCACTTAGTAGGCACTCAGTAAAAATGTGCCATTTGAGTGAATGAATCAATCACTTTATATTCCTGGTGCCAGCATATCTGATCCATACAGAGACGCCTGACTGGCTCTGTCAGTAGAGCATGTGACTCTTGATCTCGGAGGGGGGTGGGGTGGTAATAAATAAATAAATAAATAAATAAAATCTTGAGAATAAATAAATCAATAAAAATTTTAAAAATTGTTTAGGGGTGCCTGAGTGGCACAGTCAGTCATGTATCCAACTCTTGATCTTAGCTCGGGTCTTCATTTCAGGGCTGTGAGTTTAAGCCCCACTTTGTTAAAAAAAAAAAAGTTTAATGTATGTTTGTTGAATAGATAAGACTTACATGGCAAGCCACTGTAATAAGTGGGATATGGGCCTGATCCATTAGGATAAAGAAAGTAAGACTTACTGGTTGAGGAAGCTGAAATCACACTTGCATGTTCCTTTATAAATTTGAGTCCAAGTTTGGTAAACTATTAAAGGAGATTGCAATCCTTTCTGGAAGGATACCAGCTGTAACAAGGGAACTAGGAGTCTTCAGCAACCTGGCTTGAGATAAGAGCGGGCCAAATTGTTCCACTTCCAAGATGCATCAGTCAAGGCTGATGAACAAGAACAGAGCCTGGGGTGCCTGGGTGCCTCGGCTGAGCGGCTGCCTTCAGCTCAGGTCATGATTCTGGAGTCCTGGGATCCAGTCCCACATCAGGCTCCCTGCTCAGGAGGGCGTCTGCTTCTCGCTTTGACGTCCCTCCTCTCGTGCTCCCTCTCTCATGTTCTCTCTTTCTCAAATAAATAAATAAAATATTAAAAAAAAAAAAACACCAGAGCCTGGATATCCATCGACAGCTAGAAACACGTGAGGGCCAGTCTTCAAAGGCAGCTGTGACCCTGTACATTTTACTGTGAGTTGGGGATGTTCCGTCTGAATTGTTTGTCATGTTTATGCTGCTTGGCTGCATAGCTGTGAAGACTGGAGGAAGATATCGCCTCTCACATTCAATTCCTAGAATAGAATTAGGTGATAAATATACAATGAACAAGTCTAATTATATAACGGGTAGGAAGGAATGCCTGCCCATATTCGAAAGGGAGGATGTTACCCATTAGGGTTTTTCATGGAAGGTTGACAGTTGGTGGTATGCACATTGCATGAGTGGGATATAGTAAGAGCTTTGCCAAAGGAACATTTCTAGAAGAAGCATTCTGTAAAGAGGATAGATGGTAGATATATGTATGTATATATATATATATATATATATATATATATATATATATATATATATATAAAAATTTCACCAAATCTCCATATTATATGGAAGTTGTGGTGGTTCTTAAATAGGGTCTAAGATGCTCTGAGATATGTTTTCTGGTGTTAGAATCCCAAATACCTTTGAGGAAAATATTGAGAAAACCACAATGAATTGAAAAATATTACTGAAACTCAGACACCTCTGAAGATGTTTCCCACAGTAAATACCAGAGATAAAGGATCTAAGTTCTTTTGTTGTAATTTAGGGAACACATTTGAATCTAACACTAGTGCTCTGCCAGTGAATGTCCAAACTCAATAAGTGTATTTGGAATTTTTATTTAGGATTTTATTTATTTATCTGACAGAGAGGCACAGTGAGAGAGGGAACACAAGCAGAGGGAGTGGCAGAGGGAGAAGCAGACTCCCCGTTGAGCAGAGAGCCCAGTGAGGGCCTTGATCCCAGGACTCTAGGAAGGCAAAGGCTTAATGACTGAGCCACCCAAGTGCCCGTGTATCTGGAATTTGAGGTCAAGCAAACACTTGTGACTTAATTTAATGGGATGGGGAAGTGAGAGAAAAATCTTGGACTGAGGAGGTTTTTGTTTTAATTTTTAATTTTATTTTTAAGTAATCTCTATACCCAACATAGGGCTTGAACTCACAACCCTGAGATCAAGGGTCGCATAGTCCATGGACTCAGCCGGCCAGGCAGGTGGGCAGAGCACTGTGCCCACAGAACCCAACAATCTTCAGGAAGAGTTTGGGCAACTTGTTGTCACCAAGGGTCCAAGCAGAAGTCAGAGCAGTGTCCAGAGCTATGGAAAAGTAAGAACTGGCAGGTGCACAAATGAACAACCAGCACCAGGAGTGGTTTCCAGTTGCTGGGCTGAGGATTAGATGTGGCCAGAAATCACTGATACTTTCTCTCCCTTGTCTCCCAGATCCAAACTATTCCTATGCATTCGTTTTTCTCACAAATATCAATGAGTGCCTCAGAGCTGTGAATTTGGCAGAGAATGAGACAGTTCTGAACCCCATGGGAAGTGGGGGAGACAGTCTGCTCAAGAAAAGTCTCTCTGAAGATGGGACCTTCCCACTGGGATTTGGAAAGCTACAAAGGGGTCAGATGAGGGGGACAGTGGACAGTGAAGAAGCTGAGAAAGGCAGCTACCTTGATCTCGTAGGACCCTCTGTCAGCCAGGGTGAGGAGTTGGCGTGTTCTAAAAGCAGTAAGAAGAGACGGAGGGGTTTTAAGCTAAGGTCTGAAAAGATCACCCTCGCTCCCAAGGGGAAGAATGAGTTAAAGGTGAGAAAGAGTAGAAAAAGAAAGACCAATCTTGATGCACCAGCGTTCATCTGGATGTAATAGATGGTGGCTTGTGGTCGGTGGTAATAAAGGAAATAGAAAAAGGTAGACTGATTCAGGATAGGATATGGGGGGGTCAAGTTGACAGGATGGTAGCTGGATGGCCTGTGGCCGTGAGAGGGGGAAAAGAATCAAGGGCCAGTCCTGAACTTCTGCCATGAGTGACCAGATGGATTGGGGTGTGCCTAAAAAACCAGATGGATTTTGGCTGTGCCTAAAAAACCCACAACCTGGGGTTCCTGGCAGAAGTTCAGGTTGAAATCCCAGACGTGAGCACCACGGACAAGCAGACGGTACCTAAAGCGATGGGACCAGAGTGGATACCAAGTGCTGTTGATTGGATCTTCTAAACCTCGCTTAGCTTGCCCACCTCTCTCCTCCACTACCGCCTCTCAAGCCCAATCCGCTGCTCTTCCCTGGACCTTTGTGATTTCTTCCTGTCTCCCCACTTCTCTATTTTCTCCCTTTTAATTGGTAGCCTGTGTGATCTGCTCAAAATTTAATCAGATTATGTCACTCCCAGTTTAAACCCCTTTAATACTTTGTTCTCAGGATGAACAAAATCAAATCCTTACCTGACCCACCAAGAGGGTTGCCAGAGAAAATACAGGATGCCCAGTTAAATTAGAACTTCAGATAACCATTTTTAGTATGAATATCGTCACTTACCTTCTATTAAATTCAACCTGGCATCTTGTACTTTTATTTGCTAAATCTGGCGATCCTACCCACAAGGGCTTGGCAAGATTTGGCCCCTACCACTCTCTCCTGGCTCATGTCTCATCAGATATCCCTTGTTCTCTGACTTAAGCCATAGTCTTTTTCTTCAGAACGTGGAACAGGCTGTGGCCTCTCCCATGCCAGGCCTTTGCACATGCCGTTTCCTTTGCTGGGAATACTTTTAGCTCCTCTTGAATTAACTGACTGTGATTCAAATTTCAGATCTCAGTGTCCAACAAACAGCCTTCTTTTCCTTGTGTTCTGTACTCTCCTAGCATGACGTAATTTTCCTTCATTGATCCTATGTCAGACTTCAATTACACATTTATTTGCATGACTATGTAAATATCATGTATCTTTTCCAATAAACTATAAGGTGAGGGACCGGATTTATTTTTGCTCACTCTTGGGTCCTCTGTGCCTCTTGTAGCGTCTGGTACATGGTAGGTACTGTGAAGAGAGAAAAGAAAGGAGGTAAAAGAAGAAGGAAGGAAAGAAGGGAGGGGAAAAAGATGAAAGATAGTACTAGATTATAGAATAAATGATATCAGGACCAGTGTGAGGAATGAAGATTCAAGCAGAGATTGGGCCTATGAACTAGCTCACAGGGTGGGCATGAAAGTGATCCAGGGCCACAATAAAATACCCACATCAGCCTGGGAAGAAGGTGACACTATTTTGTTCCAATATTTTTGGACTGAGGATGAGGTTCGAGGCTGCTTAAACATATTCTACCTCTAGGGGTGCCTGGGTGGCTCAGTGGGTTAAACGTTGGACTTGATTTCAGCTCAAGTCATGATCTCAGGTTGTAGGATTGAGCCCCAGGTCAGGCCCCTCCCTGAGCATGGAGCCTGATTGGGATTCTTTCTCTCTCTCTCTCTCCCTCTCCTGCTTCCTCTGCTCCTCCCCACTTGTGTGTTCTCTCTCTCTAAAAATAAAATAAAATCTTAAAAAAAAAACCCAAAACCCAAAAACCCAAAATATATTCTACCCTGAAACTCAATTAGGTTTGGCAAATGGGGCAGCATGGTTGTAGGTACAGGTGAGCTTCTTTGTTTAATTATGGCCTCAAGGGAAAGGTCAAGTGGGTCTGGGCTAAGACCCTGTTCAACTCTGTGGGGATGTTCCTCTCCACTCTGAAGTCCCCAACTTCTTTCTTTGTAAGCTTAGCATGAGTAAGTATAAAGGTGTGTGTAGACTAAAGACAAGCAGTAAACTAAGTCCCTCTTTCTCAATCAGTTCTCCAAATAAATTGGTTCTATCCTTTTTTTTTTTTTTTTTAAGATTTTATTTATTTATTTGATCCCAGGAGACTGGGATCATGACTTGAGCAGAAGGCAGATGCCCAACTGACTGAGCCACCCAGGTGTCCCAATTCATTCTATTCTTAACCTAAATGTCTAGTTAGACTAATTTGGGGGGAATAAATATAGATCTATAAATTGTTTAAGTTTTTTCTTAGTTACAGAATAGGAAGGAAGGAAGACAGTTGGTGCCATTGATATGAACATCTCTATTTCTTTGCTAAATCATTTTTTAATTTATTTATTGGTTGTCTTCATGGCAAATGTTAGCTATACCTAGCTTTTTATTTTCTTCATTATTTTTTTAAAAGATTTATTTATTTATTTATTTATTTTACAGAGAGAGAGAGAGAGAGAGAGAGAGACAGAGAGAGATCACAAGTAGACAGAGAGGCAGGCAGAAAGAGAAGGGGAAGCAGACTCCCCGCTGAGCAGAGAGCCCGATGCGGGACTCGATCCCAGGACCCTGAGATCATGACCTGAGCTGAAGGCAGAGGCTTAATCCACTGAGCCACCCAGATGCCCCTATACCTAGCTTTCTAAATCTAAATTTTAGTTTGGAATTTTATTTGGACATAAGGAGAATGGCAACTTAGGTTTAGAACGTTGTATGTTAAACTGTTTTCAGTATCAAGAAATTATTTTTTATGGAATTAAACTAGATTTAATTCCAATAGAATTAAATTCATTATTAAAAAAATTAACTTCTTCCCTGAAGTACATCAAATTCATATCTATAAGTGTAATTAAAAATATATATACACACAGAAGGAATCCCCCAAATCTGGAAAAGGCGAATTTGGGAGTCGGTTGTTTTGAACTCAGACCGTGTTTCTTCATGCTGTGTAGGAAAACAAGGTTCTCTCTTGGTCCAGGGAACCTACTTAGTGCAGCTGAAGGACCACGAATCTCTCTTGACGTTAGCGTTGGAAATGCCAGCAGCCAAGGTTCAAAAGGAAACATTTTAGAGTTCCAGCACATGATGTCAGGAAGACATTTTTATCTGCTGGAACCAAGATAAGCGGGGAGGTGGCATTCACCATCTTCATGCGGGCGGGTAAGGGAGGTGAACTTCAGGGGAGGTGTTGGGGACCCAGTGGCAGGCATTATGGTGGCTGGGTCTGGGGTTGAGGAGCCTTTGTGTGTACAGGTCATTGATAACTCAGATGTTTGAGCTGCCACCCCTTTGTAGAGAAAAGTAAATTAACAAATGCTTCAGAATGGAAGAGAAGAGAATATCCCGTGAAATTTTTGGTTCTATTGCTCCCTCTGGAGAGAGAGACTCTCAGATTGTCTCCTCAGGAGACTTTGAGATGGTCTACTTTTTTTTTTTTTTTTTAAGAGCTTATTTATTTATTTGATAGACAGATCACAAGTAGGCAGAGAGGCTGGCAGAGAGAGGAAGGGAAGCAGGCTCCCTGCTGAGCAGAGAGCCCCATTCGGGCTCATCCCAGGACCCTGGGATCATGACCTGAGCCGAAGGCAGAGGCTTTAACCCACTGAGCCACCCAGGCACCCCTGAGATAGTCTTTAAATCCACCATTGTTTGGTGTTCATCTGAAGCATCAAGAAAGATTTGGTGGGGTGAGGGAAAGAGGAGCTCACCAAAAACACTTAAAATAATTGATTCATATTTGGATCCAGATCTGAAGAGGTTCATGCGTAAGATATGTACGCTTCTTTGAGAACACTTGTTTTAATTTTACTTAAAAGGAATCGCTGAAGAGTTTCAGCTGAGGCAGTGGTATTGCTTAGCAAATCCAATTAACAAAATGTTGGTTTTTCTAGTCAAACGTCTGTGTATTAATCAGATCTGTCTCAAAAGCCATTCATCAGGTTGGGGAGGGAGCCTTTTAATGCAAAGAAGCTTTCTCATTTAGATGTCAATGAGACAGTGTATCAGGAAAAAAGAAAAGTTTTTGACATTTATATATATATATATTTTTAAAGATTTTTTTATTTATTTGTCAGAGAGAGAGAGCGCGAACACAGGCAGACAGAATGGCAGGCAGAGGCAGAGGGAGAAGCAGACTCCCTGCCGAGCAAGGACTCGATCCCAGGACGCTGGGATCATGACCTGAGCCGAAGGCAGCTGCTTAACCAACTGAGCCACCCAGGCATCCCTTGACATTTTTATATTCTGACAACAAGGTCATGTTGATCAAAAGAATCTGGATATACATACTCTTGACCCCTGGATAATATGAATTTGCCATTTTTTTTTAAATGACTCAAGCATCCTCATTTAATCATCTTTATACGAGCAAAACATCATTATTTTATAACCTGCATGAATAAAAATAGAGTAGGCTTTGCAGGTCTGACTTTGTCTCTGCGGTTCTTTTCCAGCAAAAACACATTTCACATTATTCTTGAAACATTATTTCTACTTGGGATATTATTATTATTATTTTTAAGATTTTTATTTATTTTTGACAGAGATCACAAGTAGGCAGAGAGGCAGGCAGAGAGAGAGAGGAGAAAGCAGGCTCCCCAAGGAGTGGAGAGTCTGATGTGGGGCTCGATTTCAGGACCCCGGGATCATGATCTGAGATGAAGGCAGAGGTTTTAACCCACTGAGCTACCCGGGCGCCCTCTACTTGGGCTATTATTAGTATTTGTTGGAGTCCTAGGAAGGGATTGAAAAGTTGCATTTCTTCTGTTTCCTCTGGCAAACTTGTTTCTAGAAAGGACATTTTAATGTACTTTGAACTGCTTTTAGTTACCTACTGGGTCTGAAAGGAAGAGACTCATTCAAAATGAAAGGAGCTTTAGTCATCATGGAGTTGGAGGGCCTGGTCATGCTCTCAGTTTTTCTCATGAGCTACCTGCTGGTCATCACGGAGATTCTGTTTCAATTTGCCTCTACCCTCTTATTTTAAAGGATTTTATTTATTTATTTGACCGAGAGAGAGATCACAAGTAGGTGGAGAGGCAGTCAGAGAGAGAGAGAGAGAAGGGGAAGCAGGCTCCCTGCTAAGCAGAGAGCCCGATGTGGGGCTTGATCCCAGGAACCTGGGATCATGACCTGAGCTGAAGGCAGAGGCTTTAACCCACTCAGCAGGAGCCTGCTTCCCTTCCTCTCTCTCTGCCTGCCTCTCTGCCTGCTTGTGATCTCTGTCTGTCAAATAAATAAATAAAATCTAAGAAAAACAAAAAAAAGATTAAAAAAAAATAAGTACACTTTGAATATACTTACTGCCACTGAAGTGTACACTTAAAAATGGTTAAAATGAAAAAAAAAGGGGGGGGCCCACCTGGGTGGCTCAGTGGATTAAAGCTTCTGCCTTCGGAATAAAAATTTAAAAGAATCTTAAAAACACAACGCATGTGCACACACGCACACACATTAGTGCATGCAGAATTGGTGAAATTTGAATCAGCTTTATGGTTTGTATCAATTTTTTGGTTGTCATATTGAAGGATACTATATGAGCTGTTATCAGAGGGGCCAGCTTAAGGGTATACCAGGACATCCGTATACATTTCTTTGTAACTTCCTTCCATAATTATTTCAAAATAAAAAGTTGACACAAATACACAACACCAACAACCAAAAAGTAAAGACTGCCATCAGATGGGAAACTAACTTGAGGGTAATTTTATACCGTGTCCTTATAATCCGCGAGGAATGACCACTCTCCTTGAGAATTCTCTGTTCTCCAGGAATGGCTCTCACGTGGCTTCAGTAAGAGAGAATGACGCACAGACTATTACGGTCCTTTTTTGGAGCACATATGCAATTTGTCATCACATTCTTTCCAAGAAGTTACATGAAAGATTTAAGAACGATTCTGCTCTGTCCTCACCAAGGTTTCTGTTAGAATTAGGAAAACATTGATTGTAAAATAACAGGGAGCTTGGGTTTTTACTTTCATTCTGTCTTGGTTAAAAACAAAAAGAAACCCTGAAAAACCTTGTTGTTATGTACACGGCAGTTTTCAGGAAGTCCTCAAGGAAGGATGCATTCTGTGTTTGCTATCATTGAAAGCGTGAAAACAAAATGATGGAGAAATGATGTTGGTTTGTTCACTTAAATGTAATTCCTTATGTTGTGGTTCCTGCGGGAGCTGGCCAACGTTTCTGCAGCAGTAGACTAGCGAAGGCACTGAACATCTAAATAAATCAGAAAACTTCTCTAAGTTTGTCCTTCATCCCACGGACACTCAAAAAGAAGAGTATTAATACCTTAAAGGAGCAAAGAACTGACATGGGAATTGGATGCTGGCAATTGCTTAACAAGTTGAGAATAATAATAAACTTTTAAAACTGTAAATACTTGGGGCACCTGGGTGGCTCAATGGGTTAAAGCCTCTGCCTTCAGCTCAGGTCATGATCTCGGGGTCCTGGGATGGAGCCCTGCATCGGGCTCTCTGCTCGGTGGACAGCCTGCTGCCCCATATCAGCTTCCCTTCCTCTCTCTCTGCCTGCCTCTCTGCCTACTTGTGATCTCTGTCAAATAAATAAATAAAATCTTTTAAAAAAACCCTGTAAATACTTGTTCAAAAAGATGAATGTTCTCACTCCTATGTTGTCAGTGGAATTGTAAATAGGTACAATTTTCTTTGGAGGGACGTTGGCAGTAGAACTCCAAGTCATAAAAATATTCCTATCTGTTGACCCAGTCATTGAATTTCTGGGAATTTACCCAAAACAAATAGTTAGAAAGATGGCATAGACTATATTATAAAGATGTTCCTAACAACACTCTATATGATAACAAAATCCAGAAAATAACCTCAAAGTCAAATAATAAAGGAATGTTTAATTATGGATTTCCAACCCAAGGGAATATTACATAGCTACAAAAACTGATAAACTTGCTATGTACCATATATAAAGGAGGTTATAAAACAATTCAAAACCCTCAAAGCACTTTGAGGAAAGATATGCATTTATGAATTATCTTCTGCAGAAGAAAGTGCAAATTCTAAAGTAGTTGACGCAGGTGGAAAGAAAATTCACTTCCTTGGGTGTACAGAACAGATTTTAACAAAATGCAAGTAAGTAGAATAAATTTATAATAAGTGCGGGAAAATTCAAATTTATAGAAATATTTCTCAATTTTCAAGTTCTATCCTGAGAAGAGGGATTGCACACATTAAGACTGATGACTGGATTTTAATGATTGCGCATAGAGGACAGCATGTTATCTTTGGAATGCTCTCGATGTAATCACCAGTGTGCTTAAGATCACAAAATGATTCTCAAGGGTTGCTACCAAGGAGCAGACTGCCAGCATCTTGCATGTAGACTCCCTTAGGAGCAGGAGTTATTTTGGAAGATTAAGATTTTTTAAAAAAAATCACAAAGGTCCAGATTCGGCTGCCCTTAATACCCTCCAGTGACAGAGTGGCCACTTCCTTCTGTAAGCTAAAGGAGGGGAAATGATGATCTCGTCTTTTGTGTCTGCCTTCAGAGCAGATGGGTGGTAATTCTAGCTAAATATAATCATCCTCTAAATTCCAGGTGTTTAATTCAGCTCAGTAATGTTGCTGCACTGAACAGCCACATTTGGTAGGATTTGAAGGTATGTCCAGTTTCTTTGGCTATATCTTACCTTGACTCCTCCCTGCTGGGACCAGAGCCAGGGCATTAAGGCAAAGTATTAGACTGTTTCCAATCTTCCCTGGAGCCGAAGTAGTTAAAGGTCTGGACTTGAACGGGACCTCCTACAAAGTTGCATGTTATAGAAAGGAGGAACAGAGGGCTAAAAATTAAGTGGAGAAAGTCAATACAACAAACGTGAAACCGAGGCTTGCTTGGGTCAACCACATGGAGTTAAACACACACACACACACACGCACACACACACACACACACACATCCGCACACAGGTTGATTGTTGTTCCAAAGCCATCAAAGCTTCAGGTTTGAGAGGAACATTTTCATAGAGGGATATTTCAGAGCAGGGCTTGGAGGATGGATACGTGATTCATCCCAAACTTGAAAAGTCAAGGAACAGTTGGAGGTTGGAACCCCAAGTGGAATATACTCAAGGCAACAGGGAATTTTAGAAAAGAATGTGGGCGTTTGGAAGCCCGAGAGTAATACTCAAACGAGAAATGCTGGGATTAAAAACATTACGAGTACACTGGTAAACTACCAACATCTATATACTCACCATTAAGCATCCAAACGTTTAACCACTATCTAGTTTGGCCCCAGGAATAGACAGCCAGCCTGGCTGTACCTGAGCTTGCTGGCTCCAAGTCACCCCGTGACTACTCGTGTGAAGGTCGTGTGTTTGGAAGAGAATTATAAGGCAGGGTGGGGGGTGGTCCTGGTGAAGTCAGAGCTACACAAGCAAGCCTATTTTAGTTCACTGGCTCAGTTACACAATTTCAGGAAGGTTTTCAGTGTAGAAAGCTTCCTTATGGTGCAACGTTACATGAATCAGAGATGAATGCACAGGGGTATGGAAGTTGACATGAGTTTCAAGTTTGAAGAGAACATCAAGTGGGAGGGGTCCAGCAGAAGACTTCGGGAGAAGGGGCAATTGCTGTCCTCACTCCACCCACCCTCAGAAGACCCTTCTGTGAACAACAGGAGCTTCTGGAGATGGAGAAACCAGATCAGAATGACTGCAGTTCCTCTTGGACTGGGTCATCTTACAATGAATAGAATTTAGTGTCCCACTGGGTGCTGTCCCTATGGTTTCCTTCGGGGAGTTTTTTCTTGGTTGTCATTCAGACTGTAGCCTCACATTTGATGAGGGGGAAATCAAACATCTGTTAATGGATAGATGAATCCACCCGTGTCTCCCATTGGGTTTGGAAGGGCCTATTTAGCCAGAGGGATTTCATCTTGGGTGAAACAGTGATCTTGTTGTTTATGCGGTAAAACTTAAACTGACCCTGCCCCGCCTCAGGGACTCACTTAAAAGCAAGCCTGGGAAAACCAGTCCCAGGTAACAAAGCCCAAATATAAGGGTGGGTCAGGCCAGGTGGAGGTATCCAATCAGTGGGGGCGCATAACGTCTCCCTAGCCACCAAGGAGTGTGGTTCCCGCCTTTTGGGCGCCAATTCTGACCAAGGTGATAGGCTAGTTCAAGTATGTACTACGGTAAATTGTAGTTCAATTGGTCACACACCTGTGTGTGACCTAGCATGACTGTGTAGCTTTCTCTGTGTGTTACAATTTCATTGGCCACCTGTGCGTGGCCAGGCCCAATCACATGGCCTTTGCCCTTAAAAGCTAGTCTGTAAAGCAGAGAGGGGTCGCCCTCTCTGTAAGAGGCACGGCCCCAAATGTTTGGTTTGATTCTCCATGCTTGGCACGAAATAAAGCTTTGCTTGACTTTCGCTTTGTATCAGTCTCGCTCCTTTAATCACGGACCCATTATTGGGGGACCTTTCAGGTTACAGATTCTCCTTGGGTATCTTTCGGCTGGACAGTTAGACCCAAGCTTTTCCTGTCCATGACCCGGGCCCTGAAGGCACCAAAGGCCTATTAGCAGGCCAGCCTTCTTTGAGTACAAGACCCCTAGACCTGCGGTTAGCCATTAGCTTCTTTCTTCTTCCTTGACACCTTCTTTCCCATCAACCCGCAAGTTCCCAATTGCCAACATTCCCTTGAGAATGGCGGAGAGAGAGAAGGAAGCTACGCTTGGAAAGAAGATTGCTTTGTAGTTTATTTACACCAGAATGTAAGAAAAAGTAAGTTATTAACAATAATAAATAACTGGGGGGAAAAAACAACAACACAGAACAGCCATAAAATGACACATAAGGATGGCATGTGTGAGGATCAACTCTTGTTTGCTTGTAGTCGGTCACACGGTGCATTCCCAAACTTGGTCCTTCTGCAGTGGCAGTGTTATTTTGACTCAATATATGTAACTAATCAAGATCCCAGCTTGAAATGTAAACCCTAAAAGTGACACTTTGAAGCTACATTTAAGCGGTATAGGCATGAACAACTCAAAAAACCTCTTCTTGGTGATACACAGAAACTGAAGGGAGACTTGCAATTCAACAGACATGCTTTCAACTTGAAGCAAAAACACTGGGGTTTATCCTAAAGCACTTGTTAACAACAAAAGTATAATTAGTAACGGCATCTGAAGAGTTCTTAGCATATTCACATTCTCTTATTGCACTAACTCCTAAAAAGCTCAAACACTTCTATTTCAAATGCAAACAGATTGTTTTGAAGGTAGAACACAGAAGAACCCGGTATGTGTTGCCTCCGCATGTCAGCTCCGTGCTCTTGTTACATTTCAGTTTCAGCAAGAATGAATGGTTTTAAATGATCTATTTATGATCAATTGCAGTCACTAAACAGACTTTTTTTCTCTTTTTTTAAATTTCAAGAATTATGGCTCCGATGGCAGGTTGTCCATCACCTAGTCTGCTGAGTCAGATGATCAGAAAGGGACTAAAACTATTCAGACTATTTTTCTCTATCGGATTATTTGAGTATACATTGTATGGGACTAATTTATACTCTGGCCCTTGGGAAAAGTAAAATTCCTCCTGATTGAAGCCAGCCAGTGACCTTGCTGTTTCTGAGCCACGACGAGATGCTAAATAAAGCAAAATTGAAAAATCCACATACATACATTATTAGCCTTGACATTTTCACGGAAAAATGACTTCTGAGAAGTATCAGAATCTTTTCACTTAGGTCACCATTTATTACAGTGTCTTGAAAGAAAATCACATCTTTCCTTTGGGCGTCTCATGTTTTTTAAGTGTCTGTGTTCATTATCCACCCACTACTGTACTCTTTAGAAATTTATTTTCAGTCCAAAACATGCCTAATACTCCCAAATTAAAACCATGTTCCCTCCACACATGGACGCAAACCCAAAGCAGAAGGGTTTATAAATGAGTTCGCCAATGAACGCCTATTGTTTTGGTTATTACGGTGGTAACTGAAAAAAGTGTCACAGGCTCCTTGGTTGTCATGCTTTTCCTTTGCTTTGTTTTATTTCAGTCCAATAGCAGGAAAATGAAATGGCCTCCAGAGCTCACCTCTGATAAAGTTTATGCAGTAAAAACACCAAGACCTCCTTATCCTGGGAAAGCACACAGCCAAAGTAACGACGCTATATTACACTCAAATGAAAAACACGAGGCCATTTCGTAATTTGAAATCCATCCAAAGTAATGACATCTACGGTCACTTTGATGGTCTCCACTTACACCAGAGATGAAGATGGGATGAATGTATGTGTTATTCTATGGATTATTTATTTTAATTTGGCTACCAGAAACTCAAAACTGGTGGCATCTGATTCACTATATTTATATATATATATACAGGTATAATACAATTTTGGTGAACAAAGTTGTAAGTTTCCACATTGCAGACAGAGGCACTGAGTTAAAGTTTCTATTTTTTTCCCCCAACATGCTTAATGAATTCAATTTTCTGCTCTTTTTTTTTCTTCTAAGTTTCCATCATGCAACCATTTAATTTCCATCCTTATGGGAATTATTAATGTTCTACATACACATTCATCGCAGGCTTCTATCCCACAATAAACAAACTCATGTATGGAGAATATGAAAAGAGACTTGAAAATCAAGACAGATAAAATATCGAAGTCATTTATGCCTTGTGATGACTGGATTAAATATTCAAAGCAGCTAAAGGAATATTTGCACACCCCCCGCCCCATTTAAATGCACACAACCACGTGTAGACAGGAAAAACTGAACATACTTTAAGAGTACACACATTTGTTGGCTAAGAATCACACTATCATTGGCAGCTTTGAAATTGATATCTGTGGTATTGAACTGGCTACAAGAGAAAGAAAACTCACAGAAGGAAATCAGAAATTAGCTTTCAAAAGCATACAGCATCATTGACCTCGACAGCAGAAGCTACTTTACAAAAAAGAAAAACGGCAATGGTGTTTAATGGGAAAACTAGGTGCCAGATGTGTTTACAACCTGCACAAAATAAATCTGTTCTATGCAAAAAATAACAATCCAACCCCACCCTGATTTCAGCGGGCAAATGGTAAGCAAAGATGCATACTATATCAGTGTCTTCTGAAAGGAGAATTTCGTCTTCGAAAGCCCAACATTCTCATTAAGTACTACTGTGTGAAGAGGGGACCATTGAGAAGTCCAAGGGGTCTGAGAAGATGAAGATTTCCCACAAGCAGAGATCATGCTACTATTCCATGCAAAAATCGCTTACTGTAGAGCCGGCGTTCTTAGGGAAGAGAGATGCACTGTCGATCTCTTTGCAACTGGTTTCCTTTGAGTTCTGGATTGATTTATTTATGAAGCGACATGTCAACCTGTAGATAAAGAAATGATCTTGACAGTCTGACGTTATGACTTAGAATACTCGGTGCTGGGTTCGTGGGACCAGCGCTTGCACCACGGGAGAGTTTATCAATTTCAAAGACACTATGTAGCATGTGCTGAGCACTGAGAGAGAGAAGCAGGCAGGGTCCACTGGCCAAGAGGCTGTGTGGGAAGGAGGACATACTCCTTGGTTTATGTTGTTTCCTTTGGAATCTGTGTTTTGGGAAGGTCCCTTTCCTGAGGTTGGAGGTTATGGTCAGGAAGGTTAGCTGGGGCCTTGGAGTTGCCCAACTACCTTGCTGTCTTCCTCTCTTGGAGGACAGAGAGTAAATGCCAGATTCTGCTTGCCCTTCCTTCTGCGTTTAAAGGCAGTGAGGCGCGACGGTGGCAGTTTTCTCTTTAGATCAAAGGAGAGTTCGTTTTCTGCCACTTAGGTTGAATAATCTTACTTCCCGTCAACCTGGATTCTCATCTTGGCATCTCTTCCGGCTCCTCCTTCTTACTCTACAAATAGGAGTCAGCAATTTTGCTCCTTCTCTCCTCCTGCTCAACAGTCTTTACTCCGCTTCCGCGACATTCCCAATATGTGGGGTTCAAGTAAGGGCAAGAGAATGACAGTCTTTTTTAAGGTCCAGTGATGGGGCACTCTGTACCAGGGAAATCTGGATGTTATTGAAAGTAAAAGCAGGAGGGGGATGGGAGACAGTTCTCTTTTTCAGGGTTCCCAAACCAGAAATCTGACAGTGTTAAAAGTCCTGTGAGCTTAGTCTACCCTTGAACGTCTTTCAATGGGCAAATAGTCATTGAGTTCTACTCAATTGCAAATACCGAGAATCTTAATGGATGATGTTTGCCTCACCTGGGCCTCTTGGTTCCTAAACCAAACCATCCCCAAATCAGTCAGTCGTGGTCACATTCATCTGTGCAATTCTGAAAGATTTCTTAGGCCACAAGGGCACAAGGGGGAAAGTTATTAAAAGACAGAAACAAGTGGAATCTTTATTAAATTCTGTGAAAGGTATAAATCAGTTACTGTTAATTGCACTTGGAGCCACTATAGGTTGATAATTAAAATTCTCAAAAAATTTAAAGAGTTAATTAGGCCCCAAATCCTGAGTCAGACTAACCAAAATAGGAATCTCAATTAACTACTAGTATTCAAGTATTGGTGATGAACAGTTTGAAATTTAACAATTACTTATGTTACGCCTGAGAGTCTTTTGAGAATATCAGGTTTGATGAGAAGAGATTGACTTCGCTATTTTACCACACCTTCTAACACAGGGGCACAACATTTTCACTTATGTACTCTTGACTTCCACACCGACCTCATCAAACGCTCAACAAGGCTTCCTCCCTGGTTTCCAGCTGCGGCTACTAAGATTTCTTCTGTCCTTTGCAAGTCTTAAAATTTACATCTAGCAGGATGCAAGGGCATCCTTGGGGAATCCTATATGGGAAGGTACTTAACCACATGCACACTCAGAGATCGAAGGAACATGTTTGAGGGACAGAGCAGTCTTTTTCTCTATCAGAAGTTTCTTAAAAAAAAAAAGAAAAACACCCAAATGAAAATATAAAACCCCATGAAATATTCATAGGAAGTTACTCTAATTTGGGCCGACATGGCTTTTCTGAAGAGTGTGTGCCAGGTAAATTCAGGGTGGCTCTTTTCTCAGGGTCTGGAAGTGTGAGAGTTTCTGGGGCTGACTTTTTCCGGGGTCGATCTTTGGGCACGGACAGAAAGTCTGGGGCGTCGGTGGAGAGAGGTGTGGATGGGGCACTAGAAGGGGCGCTGCGGACCGAGGAAGGCAGCAGGGGGATACTTGAGATAGAAATCGCAGGTGGGAAAACGCCAATTTTCCTGTTGGTGGCTTCCTGAGTGGCTCGTTCAAATTCTCGGACTTCATCCATTGTCATGTCTTCAAAGAAAAAAAAAAATAGAAAGAAAGATGACCAGTTATTTAGGAGGGATGCAAATGGATATACCTCCATGCCTGATTTTAAGGGAACTACGGGAATCCTATCATAAAGAGGCCTGTCCAGACTAGAAACCCAAATTATCACCGAAATGCTAAACCCTAAAGTTTTTTTTTTTTTTTTTTAAAGGCATACACTTCTGGGGAAAAAAAATTTTTCCTTTTATGAATATCCATCCAAGATTTTCCAAAGCACTCTTTGGGGAGTAGTGTAAGTATTCTGAATTAGGATGGGTCAGGAGAGTATAGAACCAGACCAGGCATGTGTGTGTGTGTGTGTGTGTGTGTGTGTGTGTGTGAGTGAGCTGTGGGATGGTGATATACGGAGCTATTTATTAGAACTAGTCATATTTTCCATAAAGGGAGGCTAGTTCAAGCAATTGATGGCCCAGAAATGATACATATTATTACCTCCTTCAGGGTATGCAAGTACAAGTAAACCTTAAGACAGGAAATAGGCAAATCATCAGAATTTCTTCTTATTCAGTAAATACATTTTTTGTATTCGGGGGGGGTTACTGGTTTCCTGACTGTGTATCCACCCTGAGATTGTTTAAATGTTGTATTTTAATTAATTCAGCTTAAAAAACAAAGAAGATAATGACAACAACCACCAACCCTGCAAATTATCCCAAAGCCAAGAAAAATAAAACCATCTTTTTAAAGAAACATTAAAAAAACCCCTAAAAACCATTATTTGGCATTCAGGAAACAAATTCAGTGGTGCCTCATTAAAAGAAATTGTCAGGTGATGTAGATTTTCTAAATATCTAAAAATGTTTTTATTAAGTGAGAAAGCAAAAAATAGACACTTTTAAAAATACAAATCTTTCCCTAACTTCTTTATTTTTAAAAAAGATTTTATTTTTAAGTAATGTCTATACCCCACGTGGGGCTTGAACTCATGACCCCAAGATCAAGAGTCTCACCCTCTTCCAACTGAACCAGCAAGGAGCCCCTCTAATATACTGAATGTTACTATATACACTTGCTACCCTTTAGACGTAATATACTGAAAATATATTAACACTGCAATGACTCCTCTACCAGGGCCTATTTGTTTTTTTTAATAGTTTGAGATCTCTTCTCTCATTCTCAGAAACTCTATTACTGTGATTGTCCTTACTATTGTTATGGTTCTTAATCACTCTCTGGCTAACCCTAGTATCCTTTGCCATTTTTATGTACTGGTAACAGAGAAAACAGGTAACTGGGCTTATTGGAAAAAGCACTGAGTGAAAGCCCAAGGGCTTGTCCTTGAGTAAAAGGGGACATCTGCTGTCCATGGATTTTCTACATGAATTTTAGCTTCCCACAGACCCATTTTTCATTCTCGTCCTCTCCCACAAACCTAGTGGTGGAACCTTCATGAGATGATATTGCAGAAGCTAACACGAAACAATATATCCACTTTGGAAATATTAACTATGGAATGAATATTCATAACATGATTTTAATCATTAGGACATATATATATACCTATAAGGTCATATTATAACATAAGCAAGCCAGATATATTTTTCTTTTTTTAACTTTTCAATTAAAATTCAATTTAGTTAACATATAATGTTTTATTAGTTTCAGGGGTAGAATTTAGTGATTCATCAGTTGCATATAAAACTCAGTGTTCATTACATCAAGTAACCTCCTTAATGCCCAACACCCAGTTACACCATCCCCCCCCCCCATTTTCCCTCTAGCGACCCTTGGTTTGTTCCCTGTAGTTAAGAGTCTCTTACGTTTTGTCTCCCTTCTCTGTTTTCACCTTAATTTATTTTTCCTTCCCTTCCCTGATGTTCATCTGTCAGAAATATTTTTAAAAAGTAAAATCCTTAAGAGGATTTCTTGGAGCAATTGTTAAAATTTTATGAGAGAAAAAATTTTTCTTATGAAGGAAATAAAATATGATTGTACTGATATCATATACAATTTAGAATGTGACAAGAAAAATTGCACCTATAAATTTGCCACTTTAAAAATACTAAGGCTCTTAACAAGCTAAGAAATGAAATTAGGTTTTTAAAAAAGAAGTATGCACTTTAAAGTAAAATTGAGACTCTCAAAAATTTCAGTGAATGGGGTATGTTTCTGCTATATATAAATAAACATCTTTGAAAAATTAGACTTTCTACGCAAGTGGCAGAGTATAATGCTCTACTCCACATATCCAGCAGGGGGCAGAAATCATCCAAAATACAGAATTTCGATTTTACATTCCCGGAGTCTCTTAGAAGTTCCCTTCCTTGAAGGCATGGAAACTGCTCAATGGAAAAGGAGACTTACTTTCTTACTGCTATGTTCATGGGTGTTAATGGTGCATAATTTCAATCTAGTGTGTCCCTACTCAGGTTGAGGATTGAAATTTTATTGAACACCCACGCAGTTTGCATTTGTGATGGACAGCAGCCTCCTGATTCCAACTGTTTTTTGTTACGATAGCGAAGAAAGACAATGGAAAAATAAATGATCTCCAATTTGATGGAATTCCAGAGAATAAGGGAAATGTCGTAAGCACTCAAAATAACCACTTTGTGTAACTTCTAAAGAGATAGGCATCTCTTACACTGAAGTCATGGGAACGACAGTGAATTGCAGCCAGAGAATGCATGGGGCTTTCCCGTGGGAGAACCACTCTAGGTAACACTGTCTACATGGTAAATTGACTTTCTAATGGTAATAATGGCAGGAGAAAAACCAAACAAAGAGCCCGAAGCTAAAAACCATAAGAGCTTAGCATGAGAAAAGCTGGGCGCTTAGAATCTTTTGGAATGTGGCATCTCCCCCTTTCCTTGGATTTCTAAGCAAGCGGCTTTCAGAGGGCGGTTGACGGAGAACTAGAGTCTAATATTCCACAAAGAAAGGGAATTGAAAATGATGGACTTCCAAGGACAGTTTCCTTAGGGAGCATTTCTAACATTAGAACAGGGATAGAGGGAGAAGGGAAGTCCTTTTGGCACGAGCCTGTGCACAGAGAGAAACACCCCAGGTAAGTTGACTCTATAGCTTTCCACAAATCCAATCACTACATGCACACGGGGAGGAAACGTCAGGGCCATATGAGCCTCAAGGGTAAGTAAGCCACATGCACTTGAGCCTTGCAGGGCACACTCCACAATACATGCTCTAAAAACCGAACCAAAAACTTCCAAAGTGCAACCAAAAAGATGGTCACAATTCTAAAGCCCCCATTTACAACCATAGCCCTCGCTCAATCGTCTTTACCTACATTACCAGCTTCTTAAAAATCTAATAGGTTCTGTTCTGGGATGTGGGCTAGCAGGACATGCGGGCTCAAGCTGATACCCAAAGAGGCCAGAGCACTGGCTAGAGACACATACAAATGACTTGATGCCTCATCTATCTTAGTTCCTCTTCATTGGCATGAATGATTGAGAGATAACTATATTTAAAATGCTGGCATGCACCATACAGTCAGCTCTCAATTTCCAACGTGCCACTACATAACCCGTGGCTCTCTCAGTCTCCTGCTGAGTCTCAGGCTGGAGATGCTATGTGGCCCAGCACATTCGCAGCTCACCGCCCCCTCACTGCTCAGCCACTCAGCGCATCCATGGGCTGCAGCCCCGTCTTGAGATTAACCAAAGCCAAAAGGATCAGATTGGCTAGAACAGCTATAAAGAGCCATAGAAAGCATTTCAAAGCAAATGTAAAGAAATCTAAAACACCAGATGAGCCACAAGCTGTCCCTTGAATGAATAACTCGAGCCTTAACTGTATTTTTAAAAAGTTATGGTCACGATAACTAGTTTTCAGATGACACCTGTTTTGTCTCCTCCTCTCTTCTTTCCCGGTGCAGGCCTCTCACCAGCCACAAATGTTTCCACTCTCCACGTTCTTGGGTTTTATGAGCAGAAAAACCAACCCTGAAATCAAGCGGCTCCTTTAAGAATCGAAAAATCTAGAAGCAAGAGGTGGCACTGTCCCGTTTAGACCTAGCTCAGGCTCTTCACCAACAGCCCCTGGGTGACGACATGATTTTGTGTGGCATGTTGAGAAATGAACGTCTGCAGTATTTCAAAAATCAGTTTTAAGTGTACGCTTGGTAAAGGGCGGGCAACATGTTTTAAAAATTCTACATACACTTGTTTGGGCATGGCTCTCTATGTCATCCACAGTGGAGGAATGCTGATTGCAAACTTTTATGTTGGTTTGTTCATGCATGTTTTTCTCGTATTCCCGAACATCATCCATTGTCATATCTGCAAAAAGGTCAAGACGTTGGCAACTACTGTTATTAAACGCAAAATTTCAACAGGGAGGGAAAGACGGTAGCAGAAGCCAGAGAGGTTTCAAAAAGCAGGGAATTACACTAACTTTATGAGGAGGACGTCATAAAGTTAGCTAAACCAGCCAAAGGGGGGAGTGAGTGCAAGGAAGTTGAGTTGAAACAGTCCCGGAACAGCGAAGAGTGGAAATTATTTAGGCGTGGGGCTTGTAACGTGAGCTAGATGGAGGGAGAGTATTAGCACGTGGGCAGTGCCATAGCCCGAGATCTCCTAAAACATTCTTAGAAGATCCCGACGGGGACAGGGTCAGGTTTGTTTGCTTTCATACTTACCTTCCAGATACCTTTCAAAATAGATCTGGAGATTCTTTAAACCAATGCACTCAACAAGAGAAAGGACACTTTCATTGCTAGTACTCGAGACATGACAGAAGGTAGACCCGTGACGTTTACCGGTACAAGGGATATTTGGTTGCAAAGCTCACACGGAGATGGATTTCTGCACAGGATTCTAGTGTCAGAGAGTGCGGGTCTATATGGAACTTCAAGCCTAGTCTAACAGCTTGGAGATGGCTGGCACTACTTCCACCCACACTGATCTATAAATAAAATGGCACATGACATTATGATTTTGGGCGTTGAGTCTGTAGTTTTTCAGCATTTCGGGATAAGGATGTCTTCATCCAGTGGTTCCCAACAGGGGACTATTTTGTGACACCACTGGCATGGTAGAGCTCCTGGCATCCAGTAGGTAGGGGTCCTGTGAAGCCTTGGAATAACCTACCTATGCCCATTCTCAACAGGGAAGCAGCGGGTCCAAAATGTCAAGGGTGCCAAGGTTGAGAAACCCTGTCTAAACCCAACTGATGAAAAACTGAGTTCAACAAAGAACCCACCCATCTTCAGGATACGAAATGCATACGAATAATAATGATTCTCCCATGAACTACGTCTGCCGATTTATCCTCCACTCCCCACCCGCCCTTAGGTTATTTACAACATTCTAGCCGCAATCTTCCCAGACAGGCATTCCTCTGTTGTGGTCATGGCAGAATTAAACGTCATGCCTCTCTACAAGGAAGGGATGCTTGAATAATTGGTTATTTGACCACCCTGATCGCGAATTAGCTTGGCGGGGATTTAGAGCGGGTATTTCACAGCTGGAAATTTTTCCTTAGGTATTTCCAGCGTCATGTGGTTTGGTGTCTTTTTATACCAATCTATGTATGTCATGTGAGCGTCTCTTCACTTCTACAGGGCACACGAGCCAGAACTTGATGACTCAGTTCAGTGTGGTCTGGGGCCAAGAAGGAGGGTGGCTCTAAATCCAGACCTGGTCTATTTTATTTAGCTGATCGTCTCCCCCTCCCCACCCCTCAATCCCCCAAACCATTGATCACAAACGTTGTCCATAAGCAATGTAAGTATCAAGGGTGCTAAGCAGTGGTCTAGCCAAGCAAAGAGCATGCTTTTTGTCAAGGTAACTGGGAAGCAACAAACACATGCTGCTTTGTAATTAAGATAAATGTATCTTAGTTAACAATAAGAGCATATTCATTCAATGCAATCACTTTAATTCCAAAGGCTGGTTATCAAAATTTCCTAAACACAAATACACCTGGAAAGAATACTGAGGTCATTTTTAAGCCCAAAGTTTAAGAACTAGAGAAATTCCTCTTATATATGTTCATTAGACACTTTCTCCCTCTCTGTTTCTCTCCCCTGCCCCCCCCACCCCACTGGCATGACAATAATTTAGAAAATGAAAACAAAGGCATTTTAGTTTCTTTGTTCTAGTGAATCCCAACAGAAATCATTCTTTATCTTTAATTAGCTCAATGTTAAGAGAAGGGCTTAAACTGTGTGGCGGCGTGCTTTCAAAGATGTCTCAATTTTGTAAATGTGAAGAAGGGTTTACCAACAAAGATAGTCATTGCTGCCTTGTTCAGAACAGTGAGAAATAGGAAAGAACCAGGAGACGGACAGTACTAAGAAATCATTAAAAAAATATATATAGAAGAATACTTAACACTACAGAGAAATGTGCTTGGCATATTATTAAAAATAGGAGGTAAAACAATCATACACATTATACGAAACCACCTCTGCCAGAAAATAATTTTATACATTTTAAAAAGACTAAAAGGATACACTGTAAAATATTAACAGTGATTATTTTGAGGAGTTGGAAATATAGATAATTCTCATTTTCTTCCTTTTGTGTTTTCTACATCAAATATGTTGTACTTGTTTAAGAATGAAAAAAAAAACCAACAACCTTATTTAAAAATCTACTATTTGGGGGGTGCCTGGCTGGCTCAGTGGGTTTAAGCCTCTGCCTTCGGCTTGGGTCATGATCCCAGGGTCCTGGGATCGAGCCCCACATCCCACTGGGCTCTCTGCTCGGCAGGGAGCCTGCTTCCTCCTCTCTCTCTGCCTGCCTCTCTGCCTACTTGTGATCTCTGTCTGTCAAATAAATAAAACAAATCTTTAAAAAAAAATCTATTATTTGGGGCGCCTGGGTGGCTCAGTGGGTTAAGCCTCTGCCTTCGGCTCAGGTCACGGTCTCAGGGTCCTGGGATCGAGCCCCACATCTGGCTCTCTGCTCAGCGGGGAGCCTGCATCCCCCACTCTCCCTGCCTCTCTGTCTATTTGTGATCTCTCTCTCTCTCTCTGTCAAATAAATAAATAAAATCTTTTACAAAAGTCCTTACAAAAATCTATTATTTGGGGTACAATAACAACAGTTCGGAATTGGTAAAGAGAAAATACAGTTTTCTAGAATCTTGGCTCATTCCAGAAACATGACTTTTTTTTTGGGTTAAAATGGAAGAGTTATGAAACAAAGTTTCAGAAATTTGCATCTAAAAGAAAAAATCTCCCAATTAGACCACATAAGAATGAACATTTCTAGTAAGCTGATTCTCTAAAAGATGGTGATAATCTGGTCCCTACTAAGGAAGGAAATGATGTTGATCTGAATCCTCAGTTCTCCCCATGTATCATGCATGCTTATGGAAATGATGTAAATATTTCCAATATTTCTTAGTAATTCATGGAAAGCTTAATCAAGTGAAAATATTCCTGTTCAGATGATCAAGTAAGATACATTATGTCTTGCTTCTGCAAAGTGTATTACCTGAAATCCATACAGGAACCAATTTTTTAGTAAATTCAATTGCACTGCCCATTGACAGACTATACTTTCAGAGATGATTCATCTTCATTATGGATTGATTTTCTATGACCAGAGAGTGACTTCTGACAGTTTGGGTCCAGACCTCTCTGCTCCTAGCAAACGACTACTTATGTGCCATCAAAGAAACTCTTCAAGGAAACTTACGTCCATTATTTTGCAAAGAAACTAACAAATAATCATCCCTTAGTATACAGATTTGAAAGGTCATAATTTACCTTTCAGAAAGGTTTCTCAGATAAAAGCTTTTAAACAAGGAACTCTGGGCAAATTCGCTGATTTAAGAGAACATTGTAACTAGTATGATAGGTCTACATCACAGGATCTTTGACACTGGGATGTTGGAGGCTACTGTATCTTTATTTCTGTATCTATTACCAACAGGCTCAGCACTGGAAAATATGCTGGGGGCAGGGATGCCCTCCTCATTACATTTCAGTGGCACAAGACTGCTCTTCTTTACCCTCTTGTGAGCCCGTTTTTCTTTCCTTCTCTTTCTTACCCTCCTTCAGATGAGGCGAGAGTTCATTTCTCCTGCTCCAGCCAAGTGCAGGTCACGTGGCCTGAGAAGCCCCTCCTTGGACAGGTGACTGGGCTGAGATGGGCACCTCCACCTCTAATACCAGTCCAGCCTTGTCCAAGAGGCCCTGGGGGATTTGTTGAGGAATCTGCTTTGATTTGATTTCCTCAACCATGAACTAAAAGTTCTTTTCTTTTTCTTTCCTTTCCCTTCCTTCCTTCCTATCTATCTATGCATCTACCTGTTTATCAGAGAGAGAGTGCACAAGCAGGGGGAGAAGCAGGCAGAGGGAGAAGCAAGCTCCCTGCTGAGCAACAAGCCCAATGCAGGACTCGATCCCAGGACTCCAGCATCATAACGTAAAGCCAAAGGCAGATGCTTAAGAGGACTGAGCCACTCAAACATCCCTAAAAGCTTTCATTTAAGAACAAAATATACTTCCACTCTGTGAGTCTTGGTCGGCTTCTCCCATTTGCTGCATTTTTTTTTTAAATAAAATACAGGTTTCAGTGATTATTTATTGACTCCCTCAAGTTAATGCATACATTATGTTCCAGAGAAAGAATTCAAATAGTACTCATATTTACTGAGAAGAGAGTTTAATTCCTTTCAACGTCTCCTACTAATCCTATTCTTTCTGGATGTAACCACTGTTAAGAGTTTGATTTACAGACTGCGAGATTTATTTTCTATGAATTTACATGTATATTATTGCATACACATACCGTCTCATTTATTTTTAAATTTATGGAACCATACTATGGTATACTAACCCATTTTTACTATTATATGTATTATATTATTATATATTATATGTCTTTTTTTATTTTTTATTTCTCAGTTTTAAAATATATTTTTGAAGTTTTATTTAAGTAATCTCTACTTAACGTGGGGCTTGAACTCACGACCCTTAGATCAAGACTCACATGCTCTACTGACTGAGCCAGCGGGGTGCCCCTAGAACTACTTTATTCTTGTTTTTTTTAAAGTTTTATTTTTTTTTTATTTGACAGAAATCACAAGTAGGCAAGAGAGAGATGGAGAAGCAGGCTCTCTGCTGAACAGAGAGCTCCATGTGGAATTCGATCCCAGGACCCTGGGATCGTGACCTGAGCCGAAGGCAGAGGCTTTAACCCACTGAGCCACCCAGATGCCCCATGTGTTTATCCTTTTTATAGGAACTGTTTTTTTGTTCTCCCACCTTATCCAAAACTGGATATTATCACCATCTTAAATTTTTGCTATCAGATGAACAAAGTCACGTATCATTTTCATTATATTTCTTGGGATTAGTACCAAGGTTATTAGGCATTTGTGGTTTTTCTATGTTTACCTATTTATGTTCTTTATCGTCTTTCCTATTGAGTTGCCGGATTTTTTTTTTTTTTAAATATATAGGACCTCTTTATACATTATAGATATTCATTGTCTATTGGCTACCTATGTTACAAAGATATTGTCTTAGTCTTTCAAATTTGTCTATTCTAATTGTCAAATTGTCTATTCTAATTGACAATTTCTAATTGTCAAATTTGTGGCAATTTTCTTTCAATCACTTCATTTTTTAAAAGAAGGCAGGTCGGGCGCCTGGGTGGCTCAGTGGGTTAAGCCGCTGCCTTCGGCTCGGCTCATGATCTCAGGGTCCTGGGATCCAGTCCTGCATTGAGCTCTCTGCTCAGCGGGGAGTCTGCTTCCTCCTCACTCTCTGCCTGCCTCTCTGCCTACTTGTGATCTCTCTCTGTCAAATAAATAAATAAAATCTTACAAAAAAAAAAAAAAGAAGGCAGGTTGATTTCACGGTCTGTAGAGACAAGATCATATATTTGCAAGGACAGAGGTTAGTAGGACATACAGAGAAACTACAGATGGCATGAAACAGGGTCTGCAAACAAGAATGTTCCTTCATTGTATTACATAACTACAGCAGCTAAAATTTTAATAAAAGAGTTATATACTCAATGACCTGCCCCATGCCACATGTCACTTCCTTCTACAAACATTTTCTCTCCACTTCTAGGATCCTCAGCCTAAACAGAAGTAATTTTTCCTTATACTAAGTCAAAATGGAAGTCTTGAGCAAGCAGTTGGGCTGGGGCGGGGGAAGGCTCTGGCCACCATGAATGAGATTTGATACTCCTTTGGCTCTGAAAAATATGGAAGTCATCCTTTGGAATGTGCCTTTTTTTCCTTTAAACTCTTTATAATGATTATAAATTCAATACATGATTGCTATAAATAGCTTAGGGGTGGCTCCACTTTTTTGTAGTGAAAGTAGCCAATCCTCAAGTCTTGGTGAATACCCTCTCCATGTAATTTAAGCCAGTAAGATGTAGAAGTACAATGTACAGTTATGATATTTTTCATAGTTCTTTTTTTTTTTAAAGATTTTATTTATTTATTTGACAGAGAGAGATCACAAGTAGGCAGAGAGGCAGACAGAGAGAGAAGGGTAAGCAGGTTCCCTGCTGAGCAGAGAGCCCGATGTGGGGCTCGATCCCAGGACTATGGGATCATGACGTGAGCCGAAGGCAGAGGCTTTAACCCACTGAGCCACCCAGGCGCCCCTTTTTCATAGTTCTTAATTCGGGGAGGTAGAGGAGAGTCACAGATCCCTTTAAAACTCTGATGAGAAGCTACATGTTCTCTCCCCAGAAAAATGAACATTAAGCACACACACATAAAATGTTGCCTAAGAGCCATGGCACTGAAATTCCTATTTCAGGAAATCAGAGCCATTGGAAAATGGTGGCCTGTTGAACTCAACCAGCTAATGCTAGTCCTTAAGTAAGCTTCTTTCCCCATATTGAGCTCACTTCGTTTGTTATTAGGCCTGCTCTAGGGACTCTAGAATAATTTCTAAGCCACTTTCAAGAGGAACTTTCATCTATACCCGCCAGAACTGCCCCTATACTTTTTTTGGAAGGGTCTGGATTTCAAAGACATTCATGAGGTTCCACTCAATCACAGCCTCCCTCTGGCAATCCTTTGTTCCTCTCTCAAAATACTGTCAGATTTGTGAAGCAAAACTATGCTTTTGTGAAGCTGGGCTGCCTATTTTTATCTGCCCCTTATCACCCCATCTTCTGAAATGTGTTGTTTCTTCTCTGATTAGTGTTCCAGTCATGCAGGAGAGACCCAAGGCTCATGGATAAAGACCAATCAAGGCTTTGGGGAAAAGAAAAAAAAAAAAAAAAAGCAAAAAACCCTCAACTTCTCCAACAATGGACATGGTTATACTTTATAAGGAACATGAGCAGAATAAAATTTGTTTAGGGAATTAGTTCTGTGACAGCCATATGCTCAAACTCAGAAATGCCACAAATTAATTCTTGGGTAAGAGAAGATCAACCAACCACCATCTACAATGCCCCCCCTTCCCCCTGCTTCTTCTTAATTAAGCACTGGAGGTGGCTAGCTTAATTAGGGAGAAAGACTTCCAGGGGTGCCTCTAAGCATGGTGAGGTTGTATACCATACAAACACACAGCCAGGATGTCACTGGGACTAAAATTCAGCCCTAAGCCAAGAGCGCAGCCTGAATCTGCCCGGAGGGATGTCTTCCTGATTTTGACAGGGCACCAGGGCTTACCAGTTGGCCCAGAAGACATCTACCATTCTTTAATCTGTCTGGACTGAATTTATTCAAGTGTCCATACAATCTAATCTGATTTAAAGTTGTTCTTAAACTTTAGCCAGAATCATCTGGAGGACTTGTAAAAACACACTGTTAAAACACACACATTGTGGGGCGCCTGGGTGGCTCAGTGGGTTAAGCCGCTGCCTTCGGCTCAGGTCATGATCTCAGGGTCCTGGGATCGAGTCCCGCATCGGGCTCTCTGCTCGGCAGGGAGTCTGCTTCCCTCTCTCTCTCTCTGCCTGCCTCTCCGTCTACTTGTGATTTCTCTTTGTCAAATAAATAAATAAAATCTTAAAACACACACACACACACACACACACACACACACATTGAGGGGCGCCTGGGTGGCTCAGTGGGTTAAAGCCTCTGCCTTTGTCTCAGGTCATGATCCCAGGGTCCTGGGATCGGGCCCCGCATCGGGCTCTCTGCACATCCAGGAGCCTGCCCCCCACCCCCCCCGCCTGCCTCTCTGCCTACTTGTGATCTCTCTCTCTCTGTCAAATAAATAAATAAAATCTTAAAAAGCAAAACAAAACACATTGGTAGGCTAGAACCCCAGAGTTCCTGATTCAGTAGGTTTGGAGTGGATCCTGGGAATTTGAATTTCTAACAAATACCCAAGTGGGAGCTGATGCTACTGGCCTGGGGACCTCACTTTGCACCAGTGCTGTAAGCTACAGGCAAAGGTTTTTGTTTTGTTTTCTCTTTTTAACTTTGGATCTTTCCCATGTTTACGAATGCGAGAGCCTCACTGAGCCCATACAGACCAAAGAAAAATACGCCACTTCAGGTAGGCAGAACTGTAGGCGAACAGTGACACACCCATTTCCCTGAAAGGCCCCCAGTCCCTCACATGACCTCCCATAAGGGGCTGAGAAGGCGGTCTGTGGGCAGGTTATTTCCATCCATTTGATTGACTGAGTGTCTGCATCTGTATAAGGAAGGAGCCTTCTGTTTCCCTGGCAAGCAGCTCAGCTGGGGGCAAGGAATTTACATGGAATTGATGGCATGGTTCTTAGACCCCTTGCTCAGTGAAAAGGCTGCTTGTTTTGGTTGGAGCTAAGATTGTGTACACGGCAGGGTGGTGGGGAGTGGAGACCTTCTCTGGGGAATACAGGGCTCCCCCGTGGTCTAGATCCACTAACCACACACGATTTTCCTGCACTCAGATACAGAAAGGCTTTTTGTCGATAGCCTCCTTGAGTTGTTAATGTGTCCACCTAAGCCATCCTGAGTAAATAGGTAGTTCTCCTCTGAGAGCTCTTCAGGACCGGAGGCCTCTATTTTCCTCTGATGCATTAGTCTAGCTTTGGGCCCCTGTAATAGTCTGAGGATCCCCCCCCCACCCCGCCCTGCCACCCCGGACTAAAAGTCTTTAGGTCTTCATTGCCCCTGGTGTGAGAGAAAAGAGTCGGTCTCCATTTTCTGTACTGAGATGTTCACTTACTGGTTATCCACCCACTTTTTTTTTTTTTTTTTTTTTTTTTTGGTCTATACCCTGCCTCTGCTCAAACCCTCTTTTCTGATCAACAGGCCTGCAGTGTTTTGTCCTCTTCATCAGGAACCAGCAACCCTCTCTGATGCTGCCTTTTCTGGAAGGTCCTCTATGGCATTCTGGCACTACTGAGAAATCTATCAAAGTGCCCCATCTCTTGGCCCTGAGGACCCCATTCATTTGCCAATTTAGGCTTTGAATATCCTTTTGATAGTCCCTTAGTGTGGGTGGCAAAGACACCAATGAGCTTAGAGGAGCCCGGGTCGGGAGAGGTCAGCAGTTTTTAAGGGTTTTTCTATCTCTGCTCCCTTTCTAAAAATCTGAGGCAAGTTCCCCCGAGGAAAAAACAAACAAACAAAAACAACCAAAAAGCTTTGTTTTGTAATTAGGGGAAGTCATCCTAGCAGACTCTCCCTCTACCTGCCTCACAGAGACAACCACAAATAGGTCTCAGGGACATGTCCTGTGAGCAGCGTCCTGCGGGGGCGGGGCAGGGGTGTGTGTGGTATGGGTAAGAAAGAGCAAATGATGACTTTTCAAAAGAAATCTCTTCTAGAGGTCTGCCTTTGGACAAACTCTGACGCATGGGCTCTTCAGAAGATATGGATCTGGGAAAAATGCAAAACCGAAACAAAACCAAAACAACCCCCCAGAACCACATCTTTTCAAGGTGGCCCAGAAACAGCTAACAACATCGTTGTTCAGCTCCATGTAGCTTTTCACTTTAAAGGGGATGCCTTCTGCTAAGAAGAGGGAGGGATTGGTAGAACAGGGATAAAAAGCACCAAAACGCAATCGAGGTTACCCTCAGAACAAATTCAGTGTGGCTTAGGAAGAGGCTGAGGAGGAGGGCATTTCATTAGACGATCAGATCTCACCCAAGTCACCAACTGGGTGTGTTTGTTTCTATTTATAGTCAAGGACACTAGCCTCTCACGACCGATTCTGGGCACGCGAAAGATTCGTGTGGACTAAACAACAGTGCCCAAGATCTGGAAAGGGTGGTCCATCCATCAAGGGATGAAGCGATCCTGACTTTCATTTACTGGGAATGTGCAGAACTTGTTTCATTCCTCCCAAAACCATGAAAAAAAGAAAGGAAGGAAGGAAGGAAAGGAAGAGAGAGAGAGAGAGAGAGAGAGAGAGAGAGAAGCCACAACAGTCTCCGTTAGGATGAAGGGACACCTACGCCCCTGCCTTTGAATTCTTTCAGAATCCTTATGTTTTTGGCAAGGGAGTGTTTCAAGGGTTCTCTGAATCAAACGACTGCTTTTACTTGATGCAATGGTTCAGAGAGTTTTGATCTTGAATCAAAGTTTGGGATAAATCAGGATGGGTTTGAAATCCATCCAAAGGAGAATTATGGAGCCCTGTGTTATGAAGTATGTCAGCATCAAACCTACAGGGGTCCTATGTATTAGCCAATAACTAAGTACGGTTGACCCTTGAACAATGAGAGCGTTAGGGGTGGCAACACACATCCTCTTTCCCATCGGCTTGAAAATCCATGCCCCAAAACTTAACTCCTAATAGCCTACTGTTGTCCTTCAAGCCTTACTGATAACATAAGCCACAGATTAACACATATTTTGTATGTTCTATGCAATCAATTCTATATTATTACAACAAAGTAAGCTAGAGAAAAGAAAATGTTATTAAGAAGATCACAAGGAAGAGAAAAAAAAAAAGAAAATCATAAGGGAAACACATTTATGGTACTATACTTACTGAAAAAAAATCTGCACGTAAGTGGATTCACGTAACTCAACCCCGTGTTGTTCAAGGGTCAGCTTTATCGTGGTTATTCTAGACCAAGCTTCTATGATTACATTCTGTGCCGTTATGTGCCACGGACAGTGCTATTTCCACTTCAGGGGGCAACAGTCCTGCTTTTGTTGTCTTTCTAGGTAACATATGAAGCCAGATGGACTGCAGCCCAAATCAACAGGTTATGAAGTTGTTCTGGAAGTTATTTTGGGGAAGTTGACTTACCATACCATTCATCAACCCATGCAAAAGCCTGTCTATGTCCAATCAGCAGAATATCCCGGACCACCTACAAAAGTAAAAGAAAGACGTTGAAATAATACCATGTTTGATTAAAACTACCAGGAAAATAGATTGTTCCCAATTCTAGGAATCCTGACAATTACACATTTCCCCATCCCTCTGTCCATGTGATAGCAAATACATACACATACACATACACTGTTTCACATACACAAGTCATGGGCTTGCTCACCTGCTCAGCCCTTCCGAGGCTATTTGTGCTGTAAAATAATCTCTTCATCTTAACTGAAAGTTGGACTAGGGACACACTAGGGACAACAGGTTGGCAGCACATGGCAATGACCGGAATGAATCTCTAGGCTAATCACCTTGAGTTTTCCTCTTCGTTTATCTTTTTAAAAAAATTTATTTATTTGAGGGGCGCCTGGGTGGCTCAGTGGGTTAAAGCCTCTCTGCCTTCGGCTCAGGTCATGATCCCAGGGTCCTGGGATCGAGTCCCACATCGGGCTCTCTGCTCAGCAGGGAGTCTAATTCTCCCTCTCCCTGCCTGCCTCTCTGCCTACTTATGATCTGTCTGTCAAATAAATAAATAAAATCTTTTAAAAAAATTTATTTATTTGAGAGAGAGAGTGCACGAACACAGGGAGGGGCAGAGGGAGAGGGAGAAGGAGAAGTAGGCTTCCCACTGAGCAGGGAGCCCAAAGCAGGACTCGATCCCAGGACCCCGGGATCGTGACCTGAACCGAAGGCAGACACTTAACTGACTGAGCCACCCAGGCGCCCCTCTTCATTTATTTATTTATTTTTTCCTCTTCATTTATTTATACCTGAAATAGGTTCAATTTCAGTAGGTGTCTCTCACTGGCACTAAGAGATCATGAACGTTGGAAATCAAGAATGCTTTTTTGGGTAGCAAGTGACTTTGCAGCAAAGGTACTTAGTCTCTGATGAAATATCCTAAAAATTGCTCCAATTTTTTATTTTTATATTTGAAAGTGTGGAATACGAGATAAGAAAACACCTTTTTGGATGTGACTTTCATGTAGTGGAAGAGGGGGAAAAGGCAGTGTAATCAACTGTTATTGACAGAGATAAAATAAAGAGACCTTGACTAGAATAGAACGTAACGGGAATGACAAGCTTGGTTAGAGACAAAAGGAATAAAATTGTTTCTTATGGTGACACATCATAGCCCTAGGAGACTAAGAAGGATAGATAGTTTGTGCTTGCCTGCGTGTGTGTGTAGCGCTGTTCATGTGCCTTAATTTTATGGTATTCTTGGTGTCCTCTATAAATATGCTGTTTTATGTTTCTTGGATACTCACGTGTTCCCTTCAACATTCCTTTCTTCCTGCCAAACAAATCCAGCAATTGTCAAAAACCTCTCAAGAAAGGTTCAGGCACGTTTCAATAAGTGAAAGATTTTAATCTGGTGAATTTGCAGAAGCAAAGGAAGCATTTATAATGATGTGTTTATTTCTCCAAGCTTCTGGATATCTAGCGAAGCTTTTAGGATGCGGAAGGAGGAAATATGTCATGAAAATAAGAAACAACATGAAACCATACCCACTTGAGTGCTGACTGTGTCAAATGCATGGAAATGAAAAGAACAGCATTGGGGCATCAGTAAAATATACCCTATTACATTAAGCACAACACAGCTGTCTGCTGGAAACGAGAATTCAATAATGTGCTAATGGTTCGCTTTCGAACATTTTTTTCCCCTCTTAACTGTGAATAGATTCTTAAAAAACAAAGGTGTTCAGAGAAAGGCGTCCCTGGTGCTTTAAAACCATGCAAATACTAGCCTCAAATACTCATTAGCAACTCGTGTGCCAGAGCAGGTGTGTTCTGGGGCGTTGGTAACACTTCCTTATATTTGGAAATGGGTAACAGGAAGGCCTTTTCCTAGAGTGGAGTTCCTACAGGTATTTTAAAGAAACAGAATCTCAAAAGTAGTCAAGTCGACTGTGAGAAAAGAAACACAGTGAGCCCTACGGCAATCCAAACAGGCTTTATGAAAGGTGCATGCGCTAAGTACACTATATGGAGTCTAGTAAGAGAGCATTTTGGGTTAAAAAATAAGGGGAGGGGGAGTGGGTTAACCAGCTGGGTGGCTCAGCTGGTTAAGCATCTGACTTTTGGTTTTGGCTCAGGCCATGATCTCAGGGTCATGGGATCAAGCCCTGTGGCAGGCTCTACGCTCAGTGTGGAATCTGCTTGGGATTCTCTCCCCCTCTGCCTCCCCTCCTTCTCTCTCTCTCTCAAATAAATAAAATCTTAAAAAAAAAAATACAGGGGGGTGCGCCTGGTGGCTCAGTGGGTTAAAGCCTCTGCCTTCGGCTCAGGTCATGATCCCAGGGTCCTGGGATCAAGCTCTGAATTGGGCTCTCTGCTCAGCAGGGAGCCTGCTTCCCCCCGCCCCCTCTGCCTGCCTCTCTGCCTACTTGTAATCTGTCTGTCAAATAAATAAATAAAATCCTTAAAAAAAAAATACAGGGGGTGGGGGAGATGTTACAGGAAGTTGAAGAAGATACTGCTTAAGGCAGACCCAGAGCTGAAGCTGGAAGATATTTACTGTGGCAGCATCCTCTGCTTAATAACTTAGGACACAGCAGGGAAACAGGTGGCCTCCCCAAACTTGATTTCCATTTCCCAGAGCAGAGTGGGCTCTGGAGTGCAGCAAAAGAGCAGATGGACACACTTCTCTGTTTAAGAAAACACCAAAGTTGGGGCGCCTGGGTGGCTCAGTGGATTAGGCCTCTGCCTTTGGCTCAGGCCATTGTTTCAGGGTCCTGGGATCCAGCCTTGCATCAGGCTCTCTGCTCAGCAGGGAGCCTGCTTCCCCTCCTTTCTCTCTGCCTGCCTCTCTGCCTACTTGTGATCTCTCTCTCTGTCAAATAAATAAATAAAATCTTAAAAAAAAAAAAAAAAAAAGAAAGAAAGAAAGAAAGAAAAGAAAACACCAAAGAGGGGTGCCTGGCTGGCTCAGTGGGTTAAGCCTCTGCCTTTGGCTCAGGTCATGATCTCAGGGTCCTGGGATTGAGCCCCATATGGGGCTCTCTGCTCAGCAGGGAGCCTACTTCCCCCCCCACCTCTGCCTACTGGTGATCTCTGTCTGTCAAATAAATAAAATCAAAAAAAGAAAGAAAGAGAGAGAGAGAGAGAAAGGAAGAAAGAAAGAAAGAAAACACCAAAGCTCTCAAATATGTTCTCGAGTTTGCTATTATCATGAACCCAAGTTCCATCTATTCCTTGGACCTCAAAACGTCATACATTTTATTGCCAACTGGTCAGCAATCTCAGTAGATGAATGCATCTGAGTAACACAAAGCTCAGTGCATTACGGCTAAATTCCAGGGCCCCCAAAAGAATTTCAGAAAGCTATTCTTTTATCAGTTTTTAAGTGGAAAAATAAACAGATATCTAGCCTATCTGGAATGTAGAGACAACTTGGGGAGTATTTATTTTTATGAAAACAGGAGGCATTACAAAGGGCAATGCTCAACATTGCATTTTCCATTTGTTTCTATGAGGGTAAGAGTCATGTCTGAAGCTCCTAATAAACTTAAATCATCACCAAGTCTTGTTCCTGCGACAAAATGGACATGTTTAGCTAAAGTGGGTATATATTTGAAATCTGTGTTTTGAGTTGTTTTTTTTTTTTAAAGATTTTATTTATTTATTTGATAGAGACATCACAAACAGGCAGGCAGAGAGAGAGAGGAGGAAGCAGGACCCCTGCTGAGCAGGGAGCAGGGCTCGAGCCCAGGATCCTGAGATCATGACCTGAGCCCAAGGCAGAGGCTTAACCCACTGAGCCACCCAGGCGCCCAAGGTAACAGAATTATTAAATGACCAGAAATACTGAGGTGCACGATCTAAAGGGCCACTGGGATTTCATAGGGTGTCTTGCTTTAGGTGGTATATTTGCAGGATTTTTTTTTTTTTTTTAAGAGAGAGAAAGAGAGGAAGCACATAAGCACATGACTGGGGAAGGAGAGGCAGGCAGAGGAAGAGAGAGAATCTTACGCAGGCTCATGCCCAGCATGGAGCCTGATGTGGGACTTGATCTCATAGCCCCGAGATCATGACCTGAGCCAAAATCCAGAATCAGATGCTTAACTGACTGAGCCACTCAGGTTCCCCTATATTTACAGGATCTTTATTATTTTTTTTTTTAAGATTTTATTTATTTATCTGACAGACAGAGATCACAAGTAGGCAGAGAGGCAGGCAGAGAGAGGAGTAAGCAGGCTCCATGCTGAGCAGAGAGCCTGATGTGGGGCTCAATCCCAGGACCCAGGGATCATGACCTGAGCCGAAGGCAGAGGCTTTAACCCACTGAGCCACCCAGGCACCCCTTACAGGATCTTTTGAGTGAGAATTATCTGGCGGCCAAACACACACATCAGCCCTGTGCCTCTGCCTGGAACCCAAGTACCAGAGTATGAAGTACAAGTACTTCTGCCTGCAACTAGATTAGCCTGATGCCAAAGGGAGGAAGTATTTAGCACTGAAAACCCAACTTCCTGGATCTATTCATCCAACAGACGTGGAGGTCACAGAATCAGAAATGAAGTGCAAAGCATCAAATTAAACCTGTATGTAAAGTGGATTTTCACGAAAACAGCGTTTTCCAGATACAGTGATGTCGTATTGGCTCAGCACCGGGCGTGTGTTGGGCGTCGTGCACTCCAGCTTACGGTAAAGACAGTCAGTGTGTCCACAGCCCAGGAACTGCCATTTACTCACTTACCTTGTGTACAAATTGCTCCACTCTGGTCTGAAGCCCCCAGACCTCGAACTTCACGGTCACCAGCTTGTAGGAACACATGATGGGTTGATGACTATCTCTCCAGCCTTCCCTTAATTGTCCCCGTCCTGTCTTCTCGGACTTGAAATGCTTGGGATCCTGGGGGGAGAAAAAGAAATCAAAGAAATGAACGTAAAAGTTTAACCATCATTTGGAGGAAACGTCTCGAATAGGCAAATCCATACAGACAGCAAGATTAGTGGCTGCCAGGGGAGGAGTGACTACTAATGGATAAAAGGGTTCCTGTTGGGGTGATGAAAATATCCTGGAATTAGATGGTGGTGGGAGCTGTATCGCTTTTGTTAATATACTAAAAAACCCTGAATTATACACTTAATTAAAAGGGTGAATTATGTACATCTCAATCAGAAAGGGACTTGCAATGTAAAGAAAGGCCAAAACGATAGCTCAACTATTCACATGTCAAAAACATGACCTATTTATTTATTTTTTAAAGATTTTGTTTTACTTTTTTATTATTATTGTTTTTTAAAAGATTCCATTCATCTATTTGGCAGACAGACGTCACAAGTAGGCAGAAAGGCAGGGAGAGAGAGAGAAGGAAGCAGGCAGAGCCCAATGCGGGGCTTGATCCCAGAACCCCGGGATCATGACCTGAGCTGAAGGCAGAGGCTTTAACCCACTGAGCCACCCAGGTGCCCCAGAAACATTTTTTTTTTTTTCCCACAGTTCAACCCATTCCTGGGTGTGTAAATTATTTCAACAACTTTGGACAATTGCTCAGCACTATCTATGACTGTCTACAGAGCTCAGCATGTGCCTATCTGTGATCTGACAATTCACGTTCTGCGTGAAATGGATACCTCCGGCCACCAAAGGGTGTACTAGAACATTCACAACAGCTTTAAACATAACAGGCAAAAACTGGAAATAGCTCAAATGTTCATCAACAGGAAAACAGGCAAATAGTGGGTTATTCCCCCGATGGAGTATGATACAGCAATGAAAAAGAGCAAAGCGCTGATCCACATAAGACCGCCTATGACACTCACAGACAGTACGCTGAGCAAAAGTAGCCAGACACAGCAGTGTACAGAGCATGATTCCAACCGAAGCTCAAGGTTCTCTATGGTATTTAAAGTTGGAATAACGGAGGTAACCTTTTGGAAGGGAGGGTGGATATGAAGAAATACAAGGGAAATGTCTAGGCTGACTGTCTATCTGGATGACTATATGTAAAAGTTCACTGAGCTCTAGGGGCACCTGGCTGGCTCTTTCGGAAGAGCGTGTGACTCTTGGTGTTGGGGATGTGAGTTCAAGCCCCATGCTGGGTACAGAGTTTACTTGCAAGTAAAATAAAAATGAAAGTAAAAAAAAGTTCATGGAGTTTTGTTTATTTTTATTTTTTTAATTTTTTATTTATTTATTTTTAAAGATTTTATTTATTTATTTGACAGAGATCACAAGTAGACGGAGAGGCAGGCAGAGAGAGAGATAGAGGGAAGCAGGCTCCCTGCTGAGCAGAGAGCTTGATGCGGGACTTGATCCTAGGACCCTGAGATCACGACCTGAGCCGAAGGTAGCGGCTTAACCCACTGAGCCACTCAGGCACCCCAGTTTATTTTTATTTTATTTTTTTTAATTTTAGAGATTTTATTTATTTATTTGTCAGAGAGAGAGAGAGCACAAGCAGAGGGAGCAGCAGGCAGAGCAGGCAGAGGGAGAAGCAGGCTCCTTGCCAAGCAAGTAGCCCGACGCTGGGCTCGATCCCAGGACCTTGCGATCATGACTTGAGCTCAAGGCAGATGCTCAACAGACTGGAGCCACACAGGTGACCCAGTTCATTGGGTTTTAGACATAAGATTTGTGTTATATTATACTTAAAAAATGAAATAAGGTCAAAATTTTTTTGAACATTTAACCATTTAAGATTTTTTCAATGACTGCCGTGTGGACAGCTACTGTGCTACCTTTCTAGCATCTCTTCTGGACCACTATCCATTGGGAAAGCCACAACCTTTCCCTTGTGCCTTACAAAGCTCCTGCATCCCCATGCTCCAAAGTTCTAGAACCTTCTAGGGAAGTGTTAGTTCTTCCTGAAATTCCTCCTCCCCAGCCAACTCCTCCATTTTGACTGACTCTTCTTTTCTCTCTTTAAAACTTCTTAAGACTTGATCTAGCACAGATGAACTTCAAAAAACATTATGCTGAATGAAAGAAGCCGGTCATCAAAAGCCACATTCTAGAATTCCATTTATATAAAATATTCAGAGTAGACCTGTCTACAGAGAAAGAAAGTAGAGTAGTGGCCCAAGGCTGGGGAGTAGGATGATAAGGGTAATGACTGCTATGGAAACAGAGGTTCTCGTGGGGGTGATGAAAATACTCTAAAATTAGATATAAAGTGATGGCTTATAAGTCTGTAAATATGCTAAAAACCATTTAATTTTGTACACCTTAAATGGGTAAACTCTATGTTATGTAAATTATATATCACTAAAGCTGTGAGAAATACAAAAACGCAATATAAAAACACACTACGCGGGGCGCCTGGGTGGCTCAGTGGGTTAAACCCGATGCCTCCGGCTCAGGTCATGATCCCAGGGTCCTGGAATGGAGCCCCGCATTGTGCGCTCTGCTCTGCTTCCCCTTCTCTCTCTGCCTGCTTCTCTGCCTACTTGTGATCTCTGTCTGTCAAATAAATTAAAAAAAAAAAATCTTAAAAAAACCCCACAACAATATGCGACACCTTGGTAAGATTTTTCAGGGTGCGCACTGGTTTTGAGTTGGCTGATATGCCTGCATAAAACAGTATTATAACAGTCATTATCCTAAGTACGTTTACTGAGTGCACAATGTGGGCACAGCAGAGAACCAGGTATTACATTATGCTCTCCCTTGACCTGGTTTCTTCGCCCTGAGGGGTGTGGGAGGGCAGCCACTGTGTGTGTGTGTGTGCACACGCACGGGTGTATGCACAAGCGTGGCCTGGAAGGTGTGGTCTATGTGTGGTCATACAGCCCTTCCACTCAGAATGAACTCTGCTCTACTTCAATGATTTCCATTCCCTGACCTTTTCCTGGGGTCCCTCATTTGCAGTGGCTGCAGGAGAAGACATTGGACCTGGGGGTAGAAAAGACCAGAGTGAGACAAACAGATAATTAATGGAATACCAAACTGACAGAAGAGATTCTGAAAGACAAGAAGGAAAAGAGAATGCATCCTAGGTATTCCATGGGAATAAATGCTCTGTGAAGGGAGGGGCTGGCAATTTGAGTATGGGTAGCATTTTCGAATCTTTGGTACCAATGTTGTCATGCTGTATTTTTAGCATCTGAACCAACCCAGAAAGTGCCACTGACATTGCACGCACAGGTTTGGAAAGATTATGTTAATGTAATAACATGATACATGAAAAAGGCACCAGCACAGGGTCTGGCTCATGGCGAGTACTTGGGTGATGTTGACTATTGTACTTTGTAAGGCAGTCACAGAAGCATCCGAGTTAACACAAGCAATCCTGCAGCCCCGGACAGAGACACTAATACCTTTCCAAAGCACTCTGGAGTGGCTGGTAAAAGATTAGACAGTTCAAGGCCATGGGACTAATTGCTGCCTACCCCATGTTCCTATAACCTGTAATATGCCATCGGGAGTAAAAAGAGAAGACCAATAAATCAAGAAGTATCACCAGGGAGACCAATAAATCAAGAAGTATCACCAGGGAGACAACAGTAGAAAATCTCCAAGGACGGTCTCCATCATTTCTCTTCCTTCCTGCACCAGTATGCTGTTCCTCTCACCGAGAGGTGGAGGCAGTCTCCCCTCACTTATAACCTAACGTGACCTAGAACTTGCTTTGACCAGTTGCAAATGGCAGAAAAGATACTGTGTCAGTCCAGGCCTCTGCAGGAATCTAGAAAACAGAAGCGGGACACAATGTAAAAAGTCTGGTTTGATTACCCTGAGACCGCCATGTTGGGAGGAAGCCCCCACTAGCCTTGGGGAGAGGTGCTCACCCACCCCGGCTGAGAAGCCAGGCATGTAAGTGAACAAGTCAAACCTGATATTTCAGTCCAAACATATGCCACGAGGAACAGAAGATCTGCCCAGCTAAGCCTAGTTGAAGTTGCAGAGTTGTGAGAAGTAATGCCCTGTCATTGTTTAAGCCGCTCAATTCTGGAGTGGATGGTTCCTTAGCAAGAGATCACAAACTAGACGCATCATGTGGATTACAGAACAGGTGCAAACACTGGGTTCACCACGGATGAAAAGAATGAATGCTGCTTTGTCTTTTCAAGGAACACACCAGAGGTTCATACCATAAACCACACGTCTTAAAGCCCCAAAAGAGGAAATTCATAGCTGCCAAGTGGTTCATGGGAGTTAAAATGTAGGGCCTGGAGCTGAACAGGGAAGGTTGGTTTCTTTCCCCATCTGCTTACTGACTTTCCAACAAACGGCAAATGAACAGTAATGATCTGGAGCCTCAAAAGACATGGCCTCCATGTTCTGGCAGGCTACAATACGGATGGGCAAACCCTTGAGATCCTGAGAGGTGATCGTCTTTCTGAGTTAGCGAGTAGGTAAACAAAGGACCGTTCTAGAGCCAGCAAGTAGAGGAAAGCAGGAGGGCAAAACTCCTGGTAACCCAGACGTGTAGCAGACAAAGGAGCTGACAAACAGCAAGGGGCCAGGCACGGAAGTGAGCAAAGAAGTAAAAGCCACGGTCTAGCCTGCCTTCATGCCTCTGAGGGCCTGTGCAGGGGTGTGAGTGAGGCCTGAAGATGGGAGGCCTCTGGGCCATCTAGCTGCACCCCACCCCAATTCACGGACTAGCCTTAGTCTGGCACCTATTCTGGAATCTTCATATGCATTCCAGGTTCAGGATTCTCAAAGAATCAAACAAGAGAGGCACCTGGGTGGCTCAGTCATTAAGCGTCTGCCTCGGGCTCAGGTCATGATCCCAGGGTCTTGGGACCGAGCTCCACATCGGGCTCCCTGCTTGGCGGGAAGCCTGATTCTCCCTCTCCCACTCCCCCTGCTTGTGTTCCCTCTCTCACTGTCTCTCTCTGTGTCAAATAAGATTTGATTCATTTATTTGACAGACAGAGATCATAAGTAGGCAGAGAGAGAGGGGGAAGCAGGCTCCCTGCTGAGCAAAGAGCCCGATGCGGGGCTCAATCCCAGGACCCTGAGATCATGACCTGAGCCGAAGGCAGAGGTTCAACCCACTGAGCCACCCAGGCACTCCACGAATAAAACCTTTAAAAAGGTAAAAAGAAAAAAAGAAAGAAAGAAAGAAAACAAGACAGCAATACTGAGCGCTGGTGGCCTGCATTTCTAAACCAGCTGAAGAATGATGGGGCCTCACAGCAAACATCAGCTCTGAATAAGACTGGAAAAGTCATGTCTGCACAGCAAAAACAATGCAGATGCTGAGATCTATGTGTGGGTCCTGATCACATCACAGAAGCCCTAAGGTAACAGGGAGGGGACTAGAATCCCAGGCTCCCCTAATTCTAGGTTAATGTTCTTTCTACTCTATTTACTTTTAATCTTAAATAGCAAAGGGTGTTTTTGTTACAGCCAGATGCCAAAGAAGCAATTAACAATCGGGCTTTTTATGGTAACAGTGGGTTGATTTTTTGCAAGTCTGGTGTCCTATCTATAGCTGCTGATTTCATCTAGTAAATCTTATACATGGCCTATAATTAGGGATATACTTGCCAAGAGAGGGAGGGAGGTAAGGGAGAGGATTTACCAGAGGACTCCTTTAATCAAAACTCAAGATCAGAAATGAACATCCAGCTGAATGCTTTTATGAGAAGATGAAAAAAAAAAAAAATCAAACCACTGGGTCTTAACTGAAATATTCCGGTCACTGCAAATCTTGTTCCCCATTCCCTTCTATCCTTGCCCACTCATACCCCTAACCCCCTCTCCCCGTATCCATTCCACTTGAAATCATTTTCTTCCATTCTCGCTTTTCTCGCTTGAGTCTGTGAACCTAAATATCTAAATTGCCGCATTCACACATGAGCTGACCTTTCATCTGACCTTTTACATTTTTAAATACATTTGTGGTTTGTGTTTCTACAGCTTCTGTACTATTTTGGTCCTGATTCAAACTCTGTTACATGATTTACATCATTCTTTATAAAAGACCGGGATTGTTTTTAGGTTTTAAACTTTCATTTCTCTATTTTCAAACGAAGCTGGTAAACCTCCATCTTCATCTCCAATATCAGGAATTCCACACTTGCCCACATTTTGCTTTTTTTTTTTTTTTTTAATAAGGACACCAATCCCATCAGATTAGGGCCCATTCAACCTCATTTTAACTCAATTCCTTTGGTAAAGACACTATTTCTAAATAAGGTTACACTCTCAGGTACTGGGGGTTGGGACTTTGACATATCTTTGGGGGGGGATTGGGGAGGGAGAGATACAATTCAACCTGTAACAGTGGGTCATCATTTTCACAAGGCAAATCTTACAGGGTCCCCGGTAACCAATTCTTTTATAGCCTGCACACACAGTGAGTCACCAAGCCCTGGACCTCACCCTGGCTGCCGGTGGACCCACTGGGTGATGAAATCTCTTGCCTCCAGGCTGCCCCATGGATAGCTCCCAGAGCCCAGAAGCTGGCTGGAGGATTCTAGATTCATCTATAGTGACAGCTCTGGCTCCAGACCCTGTTGGTACCCATCCCCATCGCAACCACCCCCGCCCAGGCTTGGCAGATGGCAAACTGGACTCTTGTAGTTAGTTAAAGCCCATCTGCATGGAGGGAAGTAAGCGGGTGCCAGGGCTGTCTCCCAGTCCAGGCAGACCAAACCAGTGAAGGGAAGGAAAAATTCTTCCTCTACCTTTCAAGGTCTTCCAGCTGGACTAAGAATTAAATTTAGATGAGATGGATGGGTTAACCTAACAAAAGAAAAAATTCCCAAATTTTATTATCCATGCACAGAGGGCCAATAATGATATTGAGACCTGGAAATGGACAAGGTTGGTTGTTTTCATACTTTTTAGACGAAGAGACAATAAACCTATAAGGAATTGACATGACAAAGAAAACTTCACTTTGGGAGCTTCCGTGAGGAAGGCATTCTAAACAGAATTTGGGTTGGAGTAGTAAACTGGTAAAAATGGAACTGGAGGGGGCACCTGGGTGGCTCAGTCTGCAAAGCATCTGCCTTTGGGTAAGGTCATCATTCCAGGGTCCTGGGATCAAGCCCCACATGGGGCTCTCTGCTGGGCAGGAAGCCTGCTTCTCCCTCTCCCACTCTCCCTGCTTGTGTGTGCTCTCTCTCTCTCACTGTGTCTCTGTCAAATAAATAAATAAAATCTTAAAAAAAAAGAGGGGGGGGCCTGGGTTGCTTATAGAGGCGTCTGCACCCTGAATTTCTCATCTCTGGTGATAAGGATGTTTCTCTATCTCCCGATACAGGGTGGGGACCTTTCACAAGGGAGATTTATTTCCTGCTTTCAGGAAGACAGAGGAGGATCTGAGTGTTCTTTCTTTCTTTTTTTTAAAGATTTTGTTTTTTAAGTAATCTAAGTAAACTAAGCTAGCCATGTGCCCCAGAACGATCTTCTTGCACAGCTAACCTCTTAAGTAACTTTTTTTCCCCCACTTCAATACATTTTAATTTAAATTCAATTAATTAACCTGTAAGGTATTATTAGTTTCAAAGGTAGAGTTTGGTGACTCATCAGTCTTATGTAACACTCAGTGCTCGTTACATCACGTGTCCTCCTTAATGTCCACCCCCCAGTTATCCCATTCTTAAGTAATTTCTATTTCAAGTAATCAAAGGCCAACGTGGCCCATTTGGAACAGCCTGCCCTTGGCCCCAACATCGGCCTCCCCTTCCACGCAGGCACATCTTTTTTGGAAGGCTTCCCCTCCTCAGAGCCAGTGACACATCCAGGCTTCATCCATCTTGCACTTGGACAAAACAGAACAAAGGTGAAGTTAAGGGGCTTCTTACTCAGTGCAGCCCTGGCGAAACCGTGTCCCTGCGTTTGCTAGAATCAGTCTCACCCCTGGGAGGTGCATGAAGAAACCTCCAGGAGGTCTTGGCCTGGCTGGAGCTCAGTTGGCATCTCAGAGGCAATACGATTAGTCAATGTTCACCGAGACATAAAGTCTCCGTGATTAATTATTCTTTCAATCTGAACCACAAAGGACTAAATCCAATAGGGGCTTGCCCTGTTAATTGAAATTAGAAGTTTCTGATAAATGTTAAATGAAATAGGGCTAAGCAGTAACTGGCTAGAAATGTTACATTATGTAACTATAATACTCGGTCCTAAAATAGGAATGAACTAACAACACTTATCAGGTTTTTTCCCCCTGCGTTCTTGGAGTCTTCAAGACTCCAGAGGGATGTAGATATTCGCACTCCCCATCAATGAATGGCATTTCAACCAGGTAAAATTTAGCTCTGAATTTGGACCCAGATTTCCTGAACTTGAATCCTAAAAGGAATGCACATAAAAAGTATGGAGCTTTCAAAGACGCTAGTCACAACAGACCACATATATTAAAGGAACCCATTCATATGAAATATCCCAAACTGGGACATTTACAGAGAAAAAAGATGAGTGGTTTCTTACAGCTGGGGTGGGATTGGGGGTTTAAAAAAAAAAAGGAGAGGAGTGATAGCCAAAGCATACACGGTTTCTTTTTGAGGTGATGAGCATGTTCTAAATTTGAGTGTTGTGATGGTGCCCGCATCTGTGAAAACAAAAAAATCCATCAAATTCTCTACTTGAAATGGGGGACTGTACGGTATGTGAACTCTTTCTTAATAAAGCTGCCGAAATAAGACAAAACAAAACTAAGAAGCTTTCAGAGTGTTTGAGAACCGACCTAAAACTTGACTTAAAAGGTCAGCTGGTATGCGTAAGCTTAAAAAACAAAAAACAACCAGCAAAAAAAACCCCACAACACCAAAAAACAACCCAAATGCAAATTGTAGCACAAGCAGCCAATTCTTGCTTTGTTAGCAGTTAATACCTAAAGTGTTATTTTTAAAGCATTTGCTCTTGGCACTGGAGTATACCACAAACACTGAGCGATTTGTGCTATTCCTCTGCAAAGTGCCTTAAAGGAACTTGACTCATAAAGTGAAACTGACAGGTAGAAAGGCACAGAAAAGGGGCATGCGTTGGGGAGGTGTTTTGGTGCGTGTCCTGAGCCCTTCTCAGTTACAACTCAGTGCCAGAAAACCCCCCAAAACTCTCTATTTGAAGGAGAGGCCATAAGAATGGAAATTTTATGCATAAACCACAAAATAATTTAATAGCCCCTAGCCACGAGGGTGACCACTGTCATGCCTGTGAGGATGGCGGGAGATACTAAGTCGAAAGAGAGTCCCTAGAGCTGATCAGAAGAAAGAAACGGATGGAAGGAAAGGGAACATACTTGCCTAATGTATATCAGATGTTCCCTGGGCACCAGAGCCTGCAGTCAAGCACTTTAGATATGCTGTCATTTAATATTTGCATAATAAGAGACCTGATTGAGGTGATTTAGGGTGGGGACCCCAGGTAGCCTCAGGATGGAACTGGTACCAGAAAGCTCAAGCCACTGAGAGGGTAGGAATGCTCAGCTCCACCCACTGACCTCTGGGGAGGGCCAGAGCAGGGCTGGAGATGGAACCATGAAAACTTTCGACAAGGTCTGGAGAGCTACCAGGTGGGTGGGGGGTGTAGCACGTCTGGGGACGTTTTGGAAACTTTCCCCACCGCACCCCCCACCTCACCCAACGCATCTTCCGCTTTGCTGTTCCTGAGTTGTAGTCTTTGTAATAAACTAGGAAACATTCAGTAGAGTGTGTTCCTGAGTCCTGTGAGCCTTCCTGGCAAATTCTCCAACCTGAGGCAGAGGTTGTGGGAACCCCCCACACCGGACTTGAAGAGGTGGTCCTGGATCTGTGACTGGTGTCTAAGATGGGGGAGGTCTTATGGGGCAGAGCCCTTGAACGTGTGGCATCTGACACTAACTCCAGGTAGTGTCAGACCTGAGGGAGTGGTTGGTCTCAGGACAAACATCCCAGAATTCTCACAACAAACCTCAAAAGCCGGACATTATCTTCACTTCCTGTGATGCTCAAGGGAATGCCTGTGTCCTATTCCTGGATGGCCTCGCCCCTATTTCTACCCCAGCTCCTGCCATCGGCTCTTTCCACAAGCCCCCTCCTTCAGAAATCTCCAGACAGGCAGTAGGCATCCATCTCTATGCTCCCCTGCAAACTTCTGGGGACACTTTTCAGTCCTGTCCACGTCCCAGAGGGCGGCAGTGCTGCTGGTTGGTGGCTTGGCAAAGAGTTGGCTTTTTCTTTTTCTTTTTTTTTTAAGATTTTATTTATTTATTTGACAGAGATCACAAGTAGGTAGAGAGGCAGGCACAGAGAGAGGAGGAAGCAGGCTCCCCGCGGAGCAGAGAGCCCGATGCGGGGCTTGATCCCAGGACCCTGGGACCATGACCTGAGCCAAAAGGCAGAGGCTTAACCCACTGAGCCACCCAGGTGCCCCAAAGAGTCAGCTTTTTTTGCAGACGTTCCAGTTTGTGTAATGACTTTTCTTGGAATCCACCCTTCACATGGCTTTAGGGTAGGCAAGAATCGTACCCCTAAAATGACTCTGAGAAGTCCCCTCCCCATCTCCACATACAGACTAGGAGCTGGGGAGGGCGAGCTGGGCTGGGCCAGCTGGGCCCCCTCTGTCAGCCTTGGGCAGAACCTGGCCTCGGTGACTAGCAGATGCCTGTGGAATGCGGAGTCATAGCCCCTTTGTCCCCAGCTTTGGGCCTGCCTCCCAATTCTAGAGCAATAAGAGACGGCTTTCTAAAATCCTGTTATGTAACACTAACCTGTTCCTTTCCGCACGAACACATATGACTCGGTATTTTTAAGATCGCCTAATCAAAACCGGTACGGTCACTCAAGGGCGCTCTGGAGAGCACCAGGGGCTGACAATGAGACACCCGCTCTCCCAGAAGCCAGCGCGCCACGTTCTCCCCATGCAGGGGGTGGGGGTGGGGGTTCAGATTTTGCTCCGTTTGCAGCTTCTCAACTGGGGCTGCTTGCCGTGGATTGCTCCCGCTCACTCTCCTTTTCGCAGTGCTGTTCGGACAGAGCCAACGAAGCATGAACAGCCTTGATCCACACGGAGGATGTACAGTTTGGCCCCCAGATAGCTGGATAAATCAAAAGCTTGTAACAGACTAACAAATATTCTTGATGAGTTGCAACATGGCAACGGCGATCAGCACTGGATTAACTGTCCCTAAATCTAGCTTGCCTCTCATGTACTGTATTATTTTGGGAAACCTGGACCTCCAACGGGCTAGAGATGTTCACTCAGCCAATCAATCTGTAATCTGAAGGCACTAAAGGATTTTCATTTTTAAAGGGTAGATGTCAAACTTATTTTAGCTTTAGAACCCATTTCAATTTCCCAAATATAATATTATTGGGACTCCCAATGCATGTATAAGGCAGGTGAAAGTGACAAGTGGATCCCTATAGATGTAGAGCAACCTTTGTTGTTTGATACAATGTATTTCATTGTTTAAAGGGCCCAGAAGCACCTCTGTGGGGTTCAAGGTTCTCTGGAGCAGAACTGAGGAAGCAACAGAAAAGGCTTGGAATGAGATACCCCTGCATTCAAATGTCTGCTGTAGCAACTGTGTATGCCCTGTGTCAATTTGGGCGGGTTATTTTACTCCAAGACTGTTGTGGGGATGATGATAGCACGGGAAAAGGAATGTTTCCCAAACTGGGGTTTGAGGGTGTCTCTTTGGGGGCTATGAGAAAAATTTTTTCTTTAATGGGTCCCTGCATTACTTGGTTTAGGAAGGCCAGTTTTTTGTTTTGTTGGTTTTTTTCCAGACTAGGTTTGTTTTGTCCAGCACACTCATTTCTGGAATAGCTGCAAAGAGGAAGTTTTTCCCCAAACATGGGGTGGGGGAATGGAGTCCCAGCAGATCCTTAAGCCTATGGGGGGTTGAGGGACCAGAAAGACCCTTTCTCCTATTTACCCTGTCTTTCTCCAAAATTCTCCATTCAAATGATCTGTGAGACTTGGTGTTAATGAGGTACATTTAGGGAGGGAACAAATGGAGGGTTTTTCAAAGATAGACAATAGTTGTTTGTACCTCCAGCTCTACTGGAAGGAGCCAGCTTGAGGGTAGGGGGGACGCCTCACTCTTTAGGGATGGATACTTTGGGATCTGAACTGAAGCTTCCTAAAACTTCTAGCAAGTTACTTAAGATTCTCTGAGCCTTGGGGTGCCTGGTGGCTTAGGCACTTGGGTGTCCTACTCTTGGTTTTGGGTTGGGTCACGGGACCAAGCCCTGGGTCGGGCTCTGTGCTTGGCATGGAGTCTGCTTGTCCCTCTCTCTCTGCTCCATCTCTCTGTGCTCTCTCCCTTTCAAATAAATAAAATCTTAAAAAAAAATTATCTGAGCCTCAGTTTCCTTATTTATAAAATGGAGGCAATATCTATTCTATTGGATTGTCAGGATAAATAATAAAACAACTCAGCAATGACTTTTATTGTTCTCAAAAGCTAGTTTTTTTTTTTTTTTAAGATTTTATTTATTTATTTGAGAGACAGCATGAGCTGAGGGGCTGCAGGAGGGGGAGAAGCAGACTCCCCGCTGAGCAAGGAGCTTGATATGGGGCTCAATCCTAGGACCCCAGGATCATGACCTGAGTGGAAGGCAGATGCCTAACCAACTGAGCCACCCAGGAGCCCCTCAAAAGTTTGTTCTTGCCCCTTTCTGTCTGGGTTTAGCAATTCTGTGAATGATCTGTTGAAAGTTCTAAGACCCAAGTTAATGAGCTAGTAATTGTATGCCTTTCTCTGAGCCCCTTAACAATACAAGATGGAGACAGGCAATTTAATAGTACCTATTCTTTCCTGGATATTTTTGGAGCAGAAACTGAACAGTTGTACTTGGAATCTGAATAAATAGGAGGAGAGAATCGCTGGGTCAGGTCTTGTGTCTCAAGAGGAAAAATACAACCTCCATCATCAGACTTGAAGCCACAGATCCTTGGAGAGCAGGTCAGGAAAAGTCTTAGACAAGATTGAGCCGAAGGACCTGCTGGACACCAATCAGTCTTAGACTGGAGGAAATTAACGTAGATCAGGGTCAATCTGAAGCCAGTCCCTACCTCAGAAGCAATTTAGGAAGAAACTGAGCAAATGTATATTATAATTAACAACACTGGCTGGCAAGGAAGACGTTGATGTGACTCCCCAGGTGGTATCAGATTTCAACAGGTGGAATGAAAGTCAAAGGCGTTGACCCCTCCTCTCAGTAGGGAAGAGGCGGTCTTCCTGCTTACCTTCCTATTTCCTTTTCTCTCACAAAATTAAATAACAGTAAAATGGTATAAAAACTGGAACACAGGAAATGGAGCTCTCTTAGGCAGAGCTGCCTTCCCTTGAATAAGAGAGGTGACAAGATTTTGCTCCTCTTGGCCATGGGGGAAACACACTGGGTTACCTGACTCCGAGGGTGGGTCATCTCTGACCAGGAGCTCCTCCCTGGTATGCCAATTAAACCCAACCATTGTCCACATGGGTTATGGCATGAAAAAGGTTGGGAAGCTCTGCTCTGAGGCCACTTCCCCAAGCCTGGTGCAATGACACATAGGTCCTTGGATCCTATCTTCCTGTATCTGGTTTGGTAGGTCTAGGGTAGGGTCCAGATATCTCCATTTTTCTAAAGCTGCCAAGATGAGTCTGACCTGATTTGGGAACTCAGCTCTAAGGGCTAAGAAGTTCTGATGTTTTCATTTAATAATACTAAAAATAGCAGAGGCCAATGTCACTGGTCCAAGTCCTGAGCAAGTTGTGGATTTAAAGCCTGTTTTCTTGAAAGTATGAAGGGAGGGACGCCTGGGTGGCTCAGTGGGTTAAAGCCTCTGCCTTCAATCGGGTCATGATCCCATTGGGCTCTCTGCTCAGTAGGGAGCCTGCTTCCTCCTCTCTCTGCCTCTCTGCCTACTTGTGATCTCTGTCAAATAAATAAATAAAATCTTAAAAAAAAAAGTTAAAAAAAAAGAAAGTATGGAGGGAGATTCTCCATGAGATAGAACTTGGTTGCATCTGTTCACTTTTGGCTGAAACTCTTGGGCCTTTTGGCCCCTACTTTCTTCTTTTTAAAGTCTTAAACGATATTCTTCTAAAATATAACCAGTAAGAACCTTGGATGGTGACAGGCTGCCCAAACAGCCCTGGGCACCACCTTGGGACTCTTGTGCCACAGACAGCCTGAAGTTAGCACAACAAACAGTAAATGTAACTTCTAAGTTTCTTAGAGATGAAGTATCAGAGACACATGTTGTTCTGAATTCCGGTAACCCAGTAACAGAAGAAATAACAACCCAATAAAAAAAAAAACCAATCTCAGTAATAAAAATGGCTGTAGTTTCTGAAAGAGCTCGCTGTACCTGCAGAGGATTCTGTGATCTTGGGCACTAGAGTCACTGGAACGAACTCTCTGTTTCCCTTCTTCATTCAGTCATGCCGACAAGTAAAAAGCAACATGTGAACAGATTCCCAAAGTACCATTCACAACAGCCACTTTCTGGCGACACATGGTTCCTCCTGAGCAGTCATCCCAGCAACATATCTGCAGACCTCAACGCCAGAGTCCAAGCAAGGCGAAGGGAACATTTATGAAATGCTTACTGTGTGCCAGGGACTGTGCTAGTCGTTTAAATGCCTTGCCTTTCACAGCACATCACCTCACCCATTCCATCATCTCTCCATCCACTCATCTGAAGGAAGGAAGAGACACAAGATCCAGTACTTGATGGCGATGCAGGGCCATGACTGTAACCCCCTAGGAGGCGTCACAGAGCCAAGGGCACCTTATTACCTTGGGGTCAAGTCATTTGCACACGGAAAGCAAGGGTGGGATCCCCAGGCACAGGCTCTAGAGGTTACCTCTTGCACAGACCCCTCTATAACAAGCCCAGTTGTTCCTCCCTGTTATGGCTGTTTTGCTTGTGGGAGTCCTCCCTGTTGGGACATGGAGCTATTTCCCTGAGGACTTTTCCTATTGAGTCAATGACCCCATGCTACAATCAGCAGCTCCATCCTGGCAGAGACTTAGAATCTCTGGTTTTGTCTGGCGTTAGGAATTAATTTCCTCAATTTTGTTTGACCTACTTGGTCTGGCCTTTCACTACCAGATTCAGTTGGTAAGATTTGCAACTACTACGCTAGGCACTGAGCTCCAGGGGGCCTCATTCATGCAAATTACTGTGGCAGTTTTTTTTTTTTTCCTTGAAAAATTAAAAACCCTTCCTCTAGGATGGAGTTGGGCACTCCTGTTTTCCTAGTAAATTCGGCTTTGCTTAAAACATTGCAGTAGCTCCACATAATTAAGGCCAAAAGAGTAACAGTCCTTTTAAGAATCAGCACTAGGCAAGGTACTTTGGGAAGACTCGGTGACCTAGCTTTCTTTCATTTGGAAGAAATGAGATCTAAAGAGACTATTATTTGTTCCTGGGGAAGTAAGCTGTCAATTATTGGTCCAGAAATGAGGTGGCCAGGATTATTGAGGACTGGACTGCTGTTTAATACCTTTTGACTTCCAGAAGTTTCTGCCATTAACAAAATACTGCTGGCGAGATGGTTGAAGGCTACTTGTTCATGAAAGGGGTAGAGCGAGAGGGAAAGAAGCAGAATGATGGAGTAGGAGGATCTCCAACCTCTTGGCATCCAGAAACCTGCCCTCACCATCCCCTGGGTTAGCCTCTCTGATGCGGTCATGAATGGAGTCCCCTTGCCTGGTGGCTGGTGACCTCTGCTTTGAAAGCCGGTTGCTACTTGCAGAATAAAATCCAAATTCCTGAGCTTGGCATTCAAGGCCTTCCATCCCGGTTAGACAGTTAGTTATTTGACCCTTGCATTATTGATCCTTGCATATGCACTGGGATTCCTGTTCCCTCCTCCCTCGCTACACTGCTCTTCAGTCTCCCAGATCTTCAAAACCCAGTTTGCTCCCATACCAGTGCAGAAGGTGATTTCACATACTTTTGGAGTGGAAACCACTTGCCTGTATCTAGCAAGATTGAAATCCACATGCCCGTTGACCCCACATGTTCACTTTTAGAATGTGATCGACGGAAACATTAGAACAACACAGCAAAGATATCACAGGAGATGCTATACTCTACTATAGACCATACTATACTATAGTGTAAGACATCGTATGAGATACTACACTGTACGATAATAGCAAGAGTATGGAAACCCTCTACCTGTCCACCAGATGAGGAATGGCACAGATACGACATAACCGTGCGACGGCACATCACGCAGCCATCATGTCTCCAAAATCTGCTGGAGACACGCGTGCGGCCACGAGAAGATGGCAAGCTCACAGGGTTAGTGAGAAAAGGCACATTGCAAAGTGGCACAGCGTGGTCTAGCTGCAGAGTGTGGGCTTATCTTTATAAAATGACGTCACTTACGCATCACGTTGAAGTTTAAACATCGGAACAACGGCTACCTCTGTGATAAAGCATCCTAGGACATCTTTTCTTTTTTTTTTTTTCCCAATGTTACCTATTTATATGTTGGAATTCTTTACAAGGCCCACATATTACTTTGTGAGCAAAGAGCAAAGCTTATCATTTCGTAAAGACCCAACTCAGATCCCTCCACTTGATTCAGTTGGCCCTGACCATCGTGTCGCGAGGAGTGAGCAGTGTTTCGGGGGTGGGGGGCGTGAGGAATCTCACTTGGTGGTGAAACCATTTCGCCTGCTGCCTTGGGCTAGTCCTTAGCCCTTTTCCCTGTGAGACCTTCTCATCTCAACTGGATCACAGGCTTCTTGAAGGTGAGGGTGTCCCACTTTTTCCCTTTTCGTCTGCTGCTCCGAGTACTTCCAGAGCATCCCCCTACCCTAAGTGCTTCCCTCTCTAAAGCAGGGGTGTCACAGAGACCTCCCCAAGGAGGAGGGCTCAGGGGTGTGAGAGGCAACAGCTGACGATGTTAGGGTCTAGGACCAGGGAGCCCTTGGGCAGCCGAGGGTCCCTCCCCCTCTCCACGGCAACGACCCAGTCAGTCCTTCAACTACCCAGAGGCGCCTGGCCCCAGCGTTGGAACCCGTCACAAGTCAGCTGCGTTACTCTCAGAAAGAAACAGATGGACCCAGGGAAACGTGGGATATGACAGTCACAACACAACAGCAAATTCAACTTGACGGCATGCCCCAGCACGAGGCAGCTGCTTCAGTCTGGCCACTTGGAGATCGCTGAAAATTTTTACCACTCTCCGACGCCAATGTGAAGACCAAAATGAGGATATTTTAATTGGAGGGAGCGGCATAGTTTGGGGGAACTACTTTGTACCAAAGAGTACAGAGCATGACAATATTTACTGATTTGGTCTCTCTGTTCCCTTTCGGGGGCCCATCGTCCTTGGCAAACAGCATTTAATCTCTCATCCTTGGTGGTTACTGGAAATGTCAAAGGTTCCTCTCTGTTCTGTTCCTTCTCCCTGAAGAGAGAATTCCATGGATGTTTAGATCTGTGTAACCAATGAATTGGCTGCTGGTCCGGAAGACTCTAGAACACAGGGGCCTAGAGACTGAGTTCCTTTGGCATCCAACTCTGGGGGAATGGTCTACATCAGGTTCTGTCTAAAACCTATCCTATCCTAACTCAATCAGACCACATCAGGGGTCCATGCTTCTAAGACCACCTCACATTAGTCTTTCCCTTCGTCTCCGAGTTCAAAACATTGTAAATTTCCCCAATAACATGATTATGCTCTATTTATCACTGGGAAGAGGGAGACTTCTTTTGCATCCCCCAAAGTGAAGGGAAGGAGGAATTTCTATCATCTTATAAAGAAGACCAAGCTCAAAGGGTAGTAGAGACGAGACACAATCATGGCCTCCCCAGCCTCTGTGCCTGGCAGCACCTGGCACATGGTAGACCCTTAGTAAATGCAAACTCCAGATCCACAAAGGAGTCTTGCTCCCAACAGGTTTTACTAAATCTCCTTCCCATGGACTGATCTACAGCAGGGTTTCTTGACCTAGTCACTGCCGGCAGCCAGGGCTACATCATTCTCTGTTGTGGGGCCACCCTGTGCCTTATAGGACGCTTAGCAGCAGCTTGGGCCTCTCCACCCACAAGACGCCAGAAGTCCCTCCCTCCCCTGCTAGTGGTGGCGATCAAAGATATCCCCAGACACCTGCCAGATGTCCCCTGGCAGGAAAAACTGCCCGCAGGTGAGAACCCAGGGTCTTAGAGACTCCCCTTTGCTTTATATAAATCGATGAAGATTAAAACATGAAGGAAGGGGCACCTGGGTGGCTCAGTGGGTTGGGCCGCTGCCTTCGGCTCAGGTCATGATCTCGCGTCCAGGGATCGAGTCCCGCATCAGGCTCTCTGCTCAGCAGGGAGCCTGCTTCCTCCTCTATCTCTCTCTGCCTGCCTCTCTGCCTACTTGTGATCTCTCTCTGTCAAATAAATAAATAAAATCTTAAAAAAAACAAAAACAAACAAACAAACAAAAACAACACGAAGGAAGACACAACAGAGCACCAAAAAGCCCTCTCCTTCTCAACTCCCTCCGCCGAGTGATCACCTCCCCCTCCCCACCTCTGCCTCACCAGCCCTGCTTTCCAGCGGAGGCATGTCTGAACATTTAGAAGCACATGCCCGCCCCTCCACGTGTCCCTGGGGGAGAGCTGTGGACGGCTGCCCCTAGGAGGCCACCAATGCTACCACTGTCTCTGGTCAGTCAAGGAGGCAGGGTGCTGGACTTTACACTCAGCCCACACCGCCAGCCTCCGAGGTAGAGCTCTCCACACCTGACCTTTGGAATTGTCCTGGCTGGGCTGGTCCTATGGGCTGGGCATCGGGATTTGTTCCTCTGCCCCCAAACTGCCAACTCAGCTTTGCAGGGACGAGCTCACGGTGTGTGTCGTCTGCAGACGCCCTGCGACCTATTGTACAGGGTTTCCTCATTCCTGAGCTGGGATCTTCACCTTGAAGCCTTGGCAGAGCATGAAAGGGTCGGGATGGGGCTCTTGGCAGAGGACAGAAGCCTGGTATCAACTGTACAGCCCTGCTCAGATTTTTGGCTTCGCTTCCTCTTTCCTGCTATGGGGTGCTAATGTCACCAGGCACAGGGCGCTTTGTGACTGATGGGGGCAGGGCCTTGATGGGGCCGTGTTGAGGTTAACGGAGGGGCTCTCTGTTTCTGAGAAATCACACCCTTCTTTTTTTCCTTCTCTGTAACAGAGGCGCGGCCCCGCCGACTCCTGCAATGGTTATGAGAACAGAACCCGAAGCTGACAGGCTCTTGGGAGTTGGTGCTCAGGCCCTGGCTGTGGATGGGAAACAGCATCCCTGCAAAATGAGAACGAGGAGAGTGCCGGGTTGTCACCTGATCCCGCCTCTCCAGAGTGTCCTTCTGCATCTCTGGTTCGTGGTGGCACAAGGCTCCGTCGGGCAGAGGGCACCCAGAGGAAAATTCCCAGCTCCAGTCACCTTAACGAGAAAGGCATTCTTGCCTCCTGTGTGGCTCGGAGGTTTCCAGGGAGAAAGGGAAGGAGAAAAGCAAGCCCTTCGGTCCCCTGCCTCAGCCTGGACAGCAGTGTGTGTGTGACCGGAGCCGGGAGGAGACACGACTGACCCAGATAGCCCCGATCTGAATGCATAAGCATCAGAAATCTCAGACCAGAGTTAGCCCACCAGCACCTCAGCTTCCTCCGTGGAAAACGTGTTCCCATTTATGATGCTGACATAGTCAACTTACAAAGATGGATTTGGAATAAAACGCCTGCAAAGCTGTACGCCTCAGATTAAAAAAAAAAAAAAAAAAAAAAAAAGAACTCTGATTCACAACTGTTAGCTTAATGGTAACAAATTCATTTTCTTTGATAGCACTTGCTCTGAAATTGCTGCTGCGGGAAGGAAAAAAAAAAAAAAACAAGGCCCCCGGCTTTCACTTATTCATTCAACAACCGTTTGGTAAGCATCTGCTCTGTGCTGGTGCTGTTCTAGCTGGGGAGGAAGGGTCATGGATTAGACAGCTCTTGTTTTCACGGGGCTCAGGACAGACCTGTGAGAGTAGCAGGCTCTGCTGATGGTCGATGGGTTAGTGGGGGGCCCAGGAAAGGCCCCAGAGGGGAAGAACCCCAGCTAAAAGGCACACAGAGGTGGGGAGGACCAGGGAGTGGCAAGGGCAGAGGGCTCTGCTCAGGGACTGGGCTTCCTCGCAGCCCGTGAGGGTAGTTTACAGCAGAAAATGATCAGGTCAGTCATTTTACAAGAAAACCCTTGTGGTGAGGAAGGGGATATTCATTACCTATATAGCGTGCCGGGTAGAAATTTATTTGGAAATGGTTCGCTTCTGCATCGGTTGTTTCCCTTGTTCTCAGGGCCTGGCTGATGACACACAACCAGAACAGCCTAGAAAACTCTTCTCTCCCTTCCCCCGCTCCAGGTAGGTTGCTATGCAGTCTGGATTCTGGAAGCTGAATGATAGGAGGTTGGGGCACAAGGGAGTCCTAGGCAGCACGCTCCCAATTATGCGATTCCCTTGTGGTCTAACTGCTGGGGCAGATGAGGAAGAATTGCACCCGCAGCCCAGGCCCGGGATCCTCTGGGAGGCAGTACTTGAAGGAGAGTGTACAGGGCGGAGCCCTCTGGGGCCCCTTTCTTCCACAGCTGCCAAGAAACCCTGAGACTCCAGGACAGGCAGGGGCAGCTCTGAATGGAAGAGCTGAATCCCAAGTTCCATTAATCTCTGGTGAGATTTTCCTCCAGGGCAGGGTTTCCCCAGGGTGTCACTAGCCTTAGCAATGGGGGACATCAGGGGCCAGATAATTCTCTGGTGGGGGCGGGGGTGCTGTCCTGCCCAATGTGGTATGTTTAGTCCTACCATCCTTGGTTGCCGGTACACCCCCAAGTTGTGACAACCAACGATGTCTCCAGACGCCGGAAGCATTCTTATGGAGTGAGACTGCCCCCGCATTGAGAACCACTGTTTCCAGAGGATGGTTTTGCATTCTGGTCTCTTGCTGGACCTCGCAGCAGTGCTCAGTCCAACGGATTACGTGCTTCCTCTTGAACCTTGCGCTCCCTTGGTACACCCTCCTTGTTTTCCTCCAACGCTCTGCTGGGTTCCCCGTAGATTCCTGGGGCCTCCCATTCCTCTTCCTGATCTCCAAATGCTGCCATCCCTTCCTGCTCAGACCTGAACCCCATTTCCTGCTTATACTTTATGCTTTCTCCCTCTCATTCATCTCCAGCCCTGTCAGTATCTTCTGTTTTCCAATTCCTACCACATGAGTCATCATCTCAGATCCCTCATCTATGTTCTAGACTTACTTCTACTTGTTTTGGATGTCTCGTTGGCATCACAAAACCCATCCATCTTTCTCAACCCTGTCTATCTGCTGGTCGAGCCATTAAACCTTCAGTCGTCCTGATACCTGCTTTTCTCTCGTCTTCATATCCAGTCCCTGACCACTCCCTGTCAGTTCTTTCTTCAAAACATACCTCAAAACCATCTGTTCTCAGCCCTCCAGTCCAAGCCACTACACAACGTGAAAAACCAATAATGCAGAAAACTCCAACGACCTCCGTGACTTCCTGACGTCCACGCTGCTTCTTTCCAGCCCCTTCTCCATCCAGAACAATCTTTTATAAGCACAAATCAGACTATATGACACTCAGCTTTCGTTTCTGCAAAGGCATGCCACTGCACCTGAATAAGATCTAAGTGTCTTAACATGGTCCCAACCTCCTTGGTGCCGTTCGTCCTTTCATTGCTGCTGCCGCCGCCATGTTGGTCTTCCTCCGCTTCCTCATGTGTGTCACACATGCGGTGCCACACATGCTATATTACCTTCACCTGGAGCACTGTCCCCCAGCTCTTTTTATCCTGTGGGCCTCGGTATGTCATTCCTTCTGGAACATCTTTCCTGATCCCATTCTCTCTTTTTCTTTTTTTAAGATTTTTTTTTTTAAAAGTTATTTATTTAACAGAGACAGAGAGCACAAGCAAGGGCAACAGCAGGCAGAGCGGGCAGAGGGAGAAGAAGGCTCCCGGCCAAGCAAGGAGACTGATGTGGGACTCGATCTTAGGACCCCGGGATCATGACCCAAGCTGAAGGCAGCCGTTTAACCAATTGAGCCACCCAGGCAACCTGCGATCCCATGCTCTTAAATTCAGTTTTCCCATCATGCATGCTTCCTTATGGCACTGGTGACTCTCAGGTCCCTCTGTCCTCATGTGATTTTCTATTGTTGGCTCCCTGCCAGACTGGAAGGAGAGGGAAGAAGGGACCCTCAGTTGGCTATTCTATTCATTCCCATGTCACCGTCTTGACACTCAACGAGTATTCAGCAAATACTTTTCACCTCCTGCATCCCTGAAAAGAATACTTGACGACCAAGCAAAATGAGGGACTATGAAGAATGAACTAAGAGCTCCTCGCTTGTCTGTGTACATGAAAAGAAGCTTTCCGGAGCTGGTTCCTGGGAGCACGAAGCACAGGGAGATGAATCAGGCACCCGCTGACTAGAAATGAGACTTGTTGATTTTGCCATTAGTATTCCATATTTATTCTAAGACTTTCCATCAAGTCAGGAGGGAACTCCCTGAGTCCCGGGCAGATCACACCAAAGCAATCCAAGAGGAAGAGCTGAAATTAGTTCAGTGTTCTTCCTGGGAGACCCACGCTCCTAAAGAGGTCAAGATGCCCAGGAAGGACAGCAACCCCCACGCAGGCTGAAGGAGCCGAGGAAGTGATGGGGCACTGCTCAAGCCATGTGTCATGCTCTGATGCACCATGAGAGCCCTGGTGGACCTGCTATGAAACCACAGAAGTATCTCCTCCATAGAATGAGACAAGGGGAGGCCACGTTTCCCCTTCTCGTCTGCAGGCTCAGTTATGCGGAGCATTTCACTTGGTTTTTCTAAAAATTCATGAGTGCGGTTGGCTGCAGAGCGCGGTGTCAACGGATGACGTTACGACGCTCAGCCTTTGAGTCAAACCGAGAGTAATTCACATCAGCCTCTCCCAGTCTTTTGAAGAAGGGACAGCAGCTGCACAGCACATGCCTGCAATTAAGCAGCTAAGCATTTGCTAAGACCAGGTTAGAATCCCAAAATGTGGAGGGGAGGGGGCAAGGAAAAAAAAAAAAACCCCACAAAACTGAACCACATTGGGAGCCCAGTTGGTAAGAACAGTGGAATTCATTTTCAACAGGTTTATTAATTATGTCTTAAATCAGCCTTAATGAATCCAGGAGAAGAGTGTCAAGGTCCATGTGTTACTGCTCCAGGATGAGTCTGGGGCCCCGAGTCCACACATATTGTGATTGGCTGTCCTGTTGCTAAACAACCATCATTCAGGGCGGGGATGTTACTTACAAGAGGAGGGTCACCCACATCCCACCAGCAGCCGTTCATAAAGTGCTAGTGGGATATCAAGGGTGACTTGTACCAACAGTAAAATAACAAGGTTGGGCTGAGGCAAACCATGGATCGCGGTAGGGTGGGAGCTACAGAAAAAAAAGAGGCTCTTCGGTTTCTTCCCAGCTAAGAATGAAAAAAAGGAGAAAACCCTCTCAAAGGCACTTCCTGTTTTGATAGAAAGTTTCTGTGTCAAGATGAGCTGTTGGGAGTTTCAATATTCACTCAGAGGATGGAGCGAACATTTTCTTTGGGTTACACTTAGAGAAACACATAAAACCCAGCCCTGGCCACCCTCCACCAACCCTAGATATGGCAGGCGGGGAGGCAGGTCGCACAGGTCCTGGCAAAACAGGAAGTCCGAGACGGCTGCTGCTCGACAGAGGCCCGGATGCTGGATGGTTCAACCTGGTGCATGTTCTGCTGCCCAGAAGGATGGCAGAGCGGGGGGGGGGGGAGACAAATGGAAATGGAAATGGAGTGGCAGCCAGGGCCCCGAGGAGTAGGAACTTAATTTTGAGACTCGCATTAAATAATCCAGCAAGATGTGAGGCCGAATTGAATCAACACGGAGATGGATGAAAGTCTCCCAGGTTAAGACTCACTTCATAAATATCGGCTGAATGAGCGAGTGACTCTCTCCCATCTGTCATCCCATTTATGGCTTACCTCCGATTCTTTGTAGTAACGTTCTGGAATCTCGTCGCAGGCGATATCAATAAAGCAAACTTCTCTCTCTAGGTCTTTGGCTTCATTGTCAAAAATCTGAAAGAGCAGAGCGACAGATCAAAGGTTAGTATCCTCAAGGTGCCCGCGGTTGGCAGGACCGTGGAATAACACCCCGCAGAGCATCTTCACATGGCTCGGTGCTCCGGCGGGTGCTCTCTGCCTGCCTCAGAATGTGCACGGATCATGAAAGGCGTTGATTCATCGCTTACGTTTTGTCACATCAGAGGCAGGTACAATATCCATCACCGCTTGGTGAGGGGCAGAAGGAAAAGTGGTCTGTTTTTAGAAGTCCAAAAGCGGAGAAATAAATCTCTTCCAAAAGTGTCTCCCAAAAAACGAGGTCTGCTGATTGTTGGCAGTGAATCTGAACAGGGGGAGTGGAGAGGCTACAAAGGGTCTGGCTGCCGAGGAGACAGCGAGCAGTAATGCAGCCCACGATTTATGGAAGAGAAAGGTGGGTTCTCTTTTCTTTTTTCCATTAACATTTTTATATATAACTTCACAAACAACACAGGCTCTTGCAGGAAAGACATAAATGGAAAGAAAATAAAGACGGTCCACAACCTCATTACTCAGGAATAAACACACCTATTACTCTTGGTCATTTAAGAATATGATTTCCAGGGCGCCTGGGTGGATTAGTGGGTTAAAGCCTCTGCCTTTGGCTCAAGTCATGATCCCAGGGTCCTGGGATCGAGCCCCACATCGGGCTCTCTGCTCAGCGGGGAGCCTACTTCCCTTCCTCTCTCTCTGCCTGCCTCTCTGCTTACTTGTGATCTCTGTCTGTCAAATAAATAAATAAAATCTTAAAAAAAAAAAAAAAAAAGAACACGATTTCCTTGGGACGTGCCGGTTGGGGAGAAACTGAGGCCGCTTTCTGCCTGACTACTCTAGGTTCCACTGGTCCCAGGATATTTATCACTTGCAAAGAAATATATAAGACAGCCATATACATACATACATAAATATTTTTGGTGGAAATATTAAGTTCTAGTTTTTCCTATTGCCATTTTTCTGAACTCCAGGGATGATCCTCCCAGCCCCCCTGAAGGGTGGAAAACAGATTATTTTCAAAACCACTTCATCCTTGGAAGTCATCTTAGCTGTGTCCCTACCGCACTGTTTGGCTAATTCCTGCAGGAGAATCAACCGTGAACACTGATTAAATCTGATTCTTCGGTAGAGAATGAAATATTTTGGAAGCACAGGGTGGTTGATGCTTAAGAACATTCTCTTGACACAAATTCGGTGCCTGTTAATAACATGATCTCCCACAGGACAGCACGTGTCACGCCCTTTACAATGCCACACTCTCCTTGGTCTGATTCTCCACCTGAAACTACTCGTCCTTCCCAAACACTTCCTGAATAATATTTGCGTTGGTATTTACGCTTCAAGTCTGATGTGTTGCCTATTTTCTTCTCAAATGGTCAGAGACTGGACTCTTCAGCCTTGTCCAAGGAGACGGACTGCGCAGTCTCCCCTGAGGGGGGCCACTGCGTTTTCCTTAAAGGGAGAGAAGGACAGGTTCTCGGATCACCTCTGGCTCCTTCCACTGCCACTTGAAGTCAAGTCAATACTCCTAGAGTATTAGGAAGGACAGGTGGATGGCTTTGAAATGATACAGGGTGACTGCAGGGACACGAGTTCAAGTTTGAGTGGAGAACTAAATCGTAAAATGAAATACTGGGTCTCAGGTTGTTTGCTTGAGTCTCTCTCTCCCCCTCTCCCACCCCCAATCTACCCACTCTTCTCTCTTCCAAGAGAAGAAAGACGTGTGCCTCGTTAACAAAACAAAACAAAATGAAACACCTCAGAGGGAAATGAGCTTCGAGAGTAAATTACAAAAGAAGTTGGAGAGATGTGACATTCATTTATTGGTGGTAAAATTTATGGTACTGGAAGAAGGGGAAAATAAAGAGGGGTTAAGGAGTTACTGACAGATTGTGTGGCTTTTCCTAATTGAATTCAAGCATTTTTGATCACCTATTATACTGGTTATCATATTATTGCCTCTCCGCTGCCGAGTCACCCGTTAGTCTCTGCTCGGAGCTAACGGACTGGACCCTGGAGGTACTTCTTCACAGCAAGTAGGACATGAAGCCATTACCGAAGGGACCCTGCTTGAAGAAGGGGGTTTCTCTTCCTGGTTTTGGACCTTCTCCTGCTGCAGAGTCTCTCAGTGGGGACACTGTGTGGTTCTGTCTCAACTGCAGGCCCTGAGCACATCATGGCCTGGTGGCCTTGCAGCTCTGGCCTTTACTGTGACCTTCCACATGGACCACCATGGGCTTGAGGGTTCACAGTGGCCGTGGCACTCTGACTCTACACACCTGCCCGCCAGTCTCATCTCACCAGCGCCCAGAGGGCTGTTTGCTACTGCCTAGCAACTGAGAACCAGCTCTGGTCCAGGAGACCTAGTCAACTTCTCCAACAACCGGTGGGCTATGACCATAACCTCTCCTGTGAAGTATCTGCCCCAGCCACGGACAGGGCCTTCCCAAGTTTGTTCCTCCTTGTGTCTTCTCCCTCAGCCTTAGGTACCCTTTGGAGTTCTTGTTACTTCTTTATAGTTACTCCTATCAAAGTTGAATAATTCCTTATACTACGCTCTCCCTTATTCAAATTATTGTGTGCTTTTATGCCTCCTGATTGGGCCCTGATGCAGAATGAAGGATTTGCTACAAAGAAAGAAGAGACTAGAAAAGCCAGGGAGGGGAGATACCTCCGTTGAGTCAACAAGTACAACATCATCAGGACCCTGACAGAAAACCAAGCTGAGAAAGTTCTCATTTTTCAGATGAGAAAACCAAGGCTCAAAGACGTAAAGAGCTTTGCCTGAGGTCGCAGGAGAGAGTCAGCAGAGAAGTTCAGCTTCAGGGCAAGTCTCCAGCCTTCACAACCAGCCTCCTCCTGTGACAAAAAGCTGCCTCTTGGTACCCAACCGGGAAGATAAATACCAGTCAGAAGTGCTTCCTGCTTCTTTCCAGAAAGATGAACTTGGAATCTGGTTCTCTCCCTGCTACTAATAAAATGTATGATCTGAGTCGCTGAGTTGGGGAACTGCCCCCCCAGACCTGGAAACCTTTCTGCTTTGTTGAATAGCAGAAGTAGTAGAGATACTAGTGGGACAATCTACGCAGGGGCTCTTCAGCTCGGATTCTGGTCTCCTTCCTTAACATGACACGTCATTTGCATTGAAGGTGAACTGCCTATCTGTGACCCATTTCAGGGCAGGGCTCCCAGCACTTGAACAAAGCCACAGAAAAATCACTTTGAGGCTTGAGATTTAAAAATCTCTTCCGGCTTGAGATTATAAGAGTTCTAATTTTCAATAAATAATTAATGTCTCAGTGGTTAAGAGATTTTCGGGAGATGCTCTTAGATGCTCAAGAAGTGCCTATTGAATTAATGGGCGGGATTAGCTTTTACTTTCCAGAGAGGAATCTAGGGCAGGAATAGGACTTACTAATTGATCTCTGTTTCCTTTTATGAGCGGGGGTTCTATTTCCTTGCTTGTGAGCACCCTAACTTTAGGTCATTCTCAAAAGGGGGCTCAACAGAGAGTGGAAACGTCACAGTATTGGCTGATAGGGACTATATTGGGAATCAGGTGAGCTGAGTTTGAACTTGGGCAAGAACTCTGCACCTCCTTGCGGTCTCCATATTCTCACCTGAAGATAAAAGGCTTTGCCTACATGGATGGGTACCAGGAAGTCGTGAAACATCCTAGAATTGTACCCCAAATCTGGGGAGGTGTAGTTTTCTGGAGCAAGGGTTCAAGCCCTTTTTCATCTAATTATCCAAGAGATCTGTGGCCCCAGTGAGGTTGTGCTCAAGAGACCCAGATGACCACTACAACTGTTTCCAGTCAATATGTCTGATGTTAAGCCGACCTATGGGTCATGCTGGTCACCTGCGTCTTGCTTTTTGGCTCGTTCCTTCTCTACGCCTTCACCCCACAGCCAGCTGACCCGGGAGGTGCACAGTGGGGCTGCAGCAGAGAAACAAACAGGGGTGGTGGTCATGACAAAGCATAATCGAAGCCCTTATCCAGGGTGAAACAGTAGAATTTTCATGCTTAGTATAAGGGCATGATCTAGAATTAAGCCAACAGTGTTGCTAAGTGAGGCTAAGTCAGGCCCCAGAAGAAAAGAGCAAGAGTAGTTATTCCCCCCCATACTCACTGGGGGGCTTCTCCAACAGCAATGGCAGGAGCTGCCGGAGATCTGGTCAAACCACTGGCTCTTTGAGCTGGAATACGAGATCTGCTGGGACAACTTTATGATGAGGTGCCTCTTGTTGAAACGTCAAGTCAAAACTCCACCAGGACTGCATCTGACACAGGTTCTGTGCACCTTGACCTTCTTGGGAACTCCCTGGGCAGAAGCTGCTCCCATCTGAGATGGGAGTTGGGTTTGGGAGTTAATTGCGGTACTCTCCCTAGGTCCCCTAGAATAATGCTCCCATCTTTGGGACATGTCCACCCATGGATGATCTGCAGTGGATTTCGGTGCCAATCTGGTTGACTCTCCTGACCTCCCCCCATGGCCACGAGAACGCAATAAACAAACTCCTTTTGATATGAACTGAGCAACATGACAAGGAGAAGGCGATCTCCTGAGTAAATATTATCTTAAAGATTCCAAATAAAAAGAGAGTAATCTTCCCTTTTTTGTAAAGCATTAAGAACATTAAGCACGCAGCACCTTTAAGATCTTAATGTACTTTGACCTACTAAGCTTAAGCTTTGAGAATTTATCTCAAGAATCTTAAATAAAGGAAAAGATTTATGCACAAAGATTTTCACCCTGACATTATTTTAATGGCAAGGAAAAAAAGACAGAGAGAAAGGAAGCAAACAGTTTAAATATCCCAGTATGGGAGAACAGCCATGTAAAGTACAATAAATCCATTGGATGCACTACTATGTAGTAGCCACTAACCACTCCATTCTTAAAAATGATTTTCCCAGGAAAGTATACATGGGGGTGGGTGGGATGGAGAAGGGGAGATACCCCATATTTTTTTTAGATTTTAAAAAATTATTTATTTATTTAAAATAAGATTTTATTTATTTGACAGACAGAGATCACAAGTAGGCAGAGAGGCAGGCACAGAGAGAGGAGGAAGCAGGTTCCCCACTGAGCAGAGAGCCCGATGTGGGGCTCTATCCCAGGACCCCGGGATCATGACCTGAGCCGAAGGCAGAGGCTTTAACCCACTGAGCTATGCAGGTGCCCCAGATTTTGTTTTTAAGCAATCTCTATAGCTAACACAGGGCTCAAACTTACAACTCCAAGATCAAGAGTTTGCATGATGCACTGACTAAGCCAGACAGGTGCCCTGAGATACCCCATATTCAACATGAGTCATGTGGTCATAACTCAGAAGGCAAAGGTCCATTGATAAATATGGAATGTGGTTTTTTTTTTTTTAGATTTTATTTATTTATTTGACAGAGAGAAATCACAAGTAGGCAGAGAGGCAGGCAGAGAGAGAGAGAGAGGAGGAAGCAGGCTCCCCGCTGAGCAGAGAGCCCGATGTGGGACTCGATCCCAGGACCCTGAGATCATGACCTGAGCCGAAGGCAGCGGCTTAACCACTGAGCCACCGAGGCGCCCCTGGAATGTGTTTTAACAATGCACTAGATTTCTTCCTTGAACAGGGATGTCCTTCTCAACTATGAAATCTCGCTTGTTACAGTCCAGGGAGGGAGAGCACTGAGTACATTGGCTTTCCAGAAATCTGTAATTCTGAGAATCATGGATTCTATGTCCTTATTCTCTATCATGGTTACTTTTGTGGCTGAGTCAAGCTTATTTATTTATTTATTGTTTCACATATTTTTTTTTAAGGATTTATTTATTTATTTGACAGAGATCACAGAGCAGAGAGCCCGATGTGGGACTCAATCCCAGGACCCTGGGATCATGACCTGAGCAGAAGGCAGAGGCTTTAACCCACTGAGACACCCAGGTGCCCCTATGTATTTATTTTTAAAGTAGGCTCCATGCCCAACATGGGCCTTGAACTCACTGAGCCAGCCAGACACCCTCAAGTTTTGAGGGGCGCCTGGGTGGCTCAGTTGGTTGGATGACTGCCTTCAGCTCAGGTCATGATCCTGGAGTCCCAGGATCGAGTCCCACATCAGGCTCCCAGCTCCATGGGGAGTCTGCTTCTCCCTCTGACCTTCTCCTTGCTCATGTTCTCTCTCACTGTCTCTCTCTCAAATAAATAAATAAAATCTTAAAAAAAAAAAGATTCAAGTTTTGATTAGAATTATCTGTACGTTTAGCACAATTTTTCTGTAAACCTAAAACTCTCTAAAAAATAATAAAAAATCTATATCTATATCTATCTATTTATAATTGAAGGGTTAAAAAAGATCCTCACTTAGTAGCTATGTTTATTTATCTTCCTGCCATCTGCCCAAGCTACGAAGGATAAAGGTAGGGGTGAGTGATTAGTAGGGATTGGGAGAAATCTACCAGTCATCCTGCTTTATGCTTCCTATATGATTAAAGGGCAAACAATCTCAGCTAAGCCACTGTTCTCCTCTAATTTCATTTTGCTGCCCTTGGGAGGTCTCAGGGGAAGGAACTGACCAAGGCACACCAAGGAAGAACAGGTTCATCAAGAAGGAACCTTGGAAGCACAACAACTGTTTTAAGAATACTTTCATTTTAATGCTCTAGATTTGCAAAGTGGCCATTGGTTTGGTGGAGGGCAGGCGATGACAGTTGCTGGGTTAACACATTAGGCATATGGGGCTAGAGTTTGGTTCATGGTTGATCAATGGTTACCTATCAGCAGCAGACCTGGTGGGCAGAGACTGAAATGCACTAATGGATGGGATGAAAAATAGTCCAAGTTATTGACAAGGCAAACCATCATTTCGTTACCCCATCTTTACTGGTATTCTCACCAAGAACATTTTCATGTCTACACGGTTCAATGGTGACTGTTCTGTAAATACGTAGGCTCTATGATCTAACCCAAGAGCATGCAACTTGTCTTCCAATTGCCATTAAGACAGAGATTTAAAAAAAAGGATGATCTCCTTTGGTCTTTTGATTAAACATTTCTCCTCTTCCCACTCCCCCACCTAGAGAGAATACAGAGCTGGGTAAGTTATTTATTCTGTAGGTGCAGTTACTCAAAGACAGTGGTCTGCAAAGAAGAAGGAATTAGATGCGTAGCAATCAAAAAAAAAAAATCAGCAAACAATTATGAACCTTCTACTGTGTGTTCAACACCAAGACTTCAAACTTCATCCCCTGTTTGAGCACAAGGAGGCTTACAATTATGGACAGAAGACTAGATTGAACGTGCGACTGAATCAATACCATCGTACAAAATGTAATCTGTATGTTCCTAAAGTACTGAGTACTAAAAGGTATGCTTCAGATTAAGAGTATTCCAGTCTAAATTCAGCAAGGAGGAAACTCAGCAATGGCCCATCGTAGCCTGGGCTCAGGACCATTATTTCACCAGCAGGGGTGGTTCAAAAGATTGGCCATTTGGTGTCGTGTGGAAAGGAGCCCCACCATATGCCTGCACGGTGTGGTTCTCAGACACTGGAGCCTGAGGGTTTTTGTCGGGGGTGGGGGGGCAGACCCGCTCCTGACTGGACCTTGGTTTTGGAGCTGAATTAGAGCCCCATCTGGTAATAGGACGGGACATGAACTGCTTTGACTTAATCCTCATTAAATGCTCCATTGGCCATTGGATTTAGGGGATATTAAGGCGGAGCACAGGAAACTCATCTGTCAGGGTTAAGCCAGTTTGTCTTAGCTGCTGGGTAAACTTCAGTGCTTCCCCGGAGAATGCTCCCTGGTGGACAGTATCATTAGGCTTTCAGTGCAGAATGGAAAACTGTTTTCCCAAAGCCAGTGGGAGCAGCAAAGCAACTGAAGGCAAAGGTTTCCACCCACAAGTGTCTGAGAAAATTCCGTCTTCAGTGAGGGGTAATGACAGCCACACGGAGCTGCTGGAGGGATGGAGGGGGTGAGGGATGGGGCCCGGGCGCTCCAAAGAAGGCCTCTGTGAATTTTGGTGGAATGTTCTCAATGCGCTGTTTTGTTTTCCTGATACGGTCCCCTCTCCTTTGACTGCCAGCTCACTTGCCTTCCAGTGTACTGGGTTTGAGTTTTATTGGGTTTGAGTTTGAGTGTATCGGGCTCTACATAGACAAAGGGAGAAATGGACTCCGAAGGAGTCTTCTCCTTAGAAAGCTGCTTTGGACCTATGTTAGATTTCCAGGTGTTCTAGTTCCCCATCCTTAGAGTGTGTACAAGGGTGGGGCAAAGCTTTCACTGACATGAGCTGGCACCCTGGGGACACCTCCCTGAAGAGAAAGGGTTGAGGGAGTGAGAGGTGAGAAAGTAAACTGTGGAGAATTTTGTTATGACCCAGCAAGCCTACAGCGTCTTAGATGGCACCCGGGGAGCAGGGGAGGACCTGGGTTAGGGGAGGGTAGGATGCGGACAAGTACAGCTCCGGGTGGTGGGAGACAGCCCAGATCAGAGACGGAGACGGGTGGTGGAGTAAGTTGGCTTCTCTTGGCCCCATCTGTGGGTTTTCTGCACATTATCTACAGGTCTCTGGATAGTAACCAAGGGAAGCTGGCACACACGTGGGGAAGGCCAGGGCTCCCAAGATGGATGGAGAGCTTCTACACTGGGAAGACTACTCCTAACTTGGCAGAAGGATAAGCATGGCAGTGGGGGTCTTTGGGAGGCCAGGAAGCAGGAATATAAAAGAACGCCCCATGGTGAGCCATCTTGAGGGAGCGGATTCCAAAAAGTGGGGCATTCACGGTGTCAGCAACAAACGCTTGCCTATGTCTTACACGAGTCATTGAATAATGTTTCTCTATATTAGTTCAAATTAATTAAACTCCTAAACAGAACTCTCTGCCAAAAAGGCTTCCAAGATAGGTGCTTTGGGAAAGTTCAATGGAATGGTCATCCCTAGAGTGAGCACACAGAAACAACTGGGAAGACTCCCAAATTGCTCGATCTGGCCCCTTCATGGCTGAGCTAGCACAGAAGGCACACCATACCCTCCAGGGTTTTGCTTTTCTTCTCTTAAAAACAACAACAACAACAACAAAACTGTTTCTCAGGAAGTAGTTGTTTTTAATTAGAAGAACCAAGTACAAAGAAGAAATGAGCAACCACTCATAAAGGTTATATGTATCTTACTCCTCTCATCCTTCTAGTATGGGACAGATATGATTTTTAAGAACCAATTTTAGGGGCGCCTGGGTTAAGTATCTGCCGTTGACTCAGGTCGTGGTCTCGGGGTCCTGCACGGAGCTCTCTGCTCAGCAGGGAGCCTGCTTCTCCCTCTGCTTGTCGCTCCTCCTACTTGTGCTTTCTCTCTCTCTCTATCTCTCTCTCTATCAAAAAAATAAATAAATAAATCTTAAAAAAAACAAAACAAAACAACTTAAGACAAAAATCTAGAACCATTTTGTCAATCACAAAAAATAAAGGATAACTCAATACCATAGTAAGGTATGTTGATCCTTTTTTTTTATTTAGAGACCCTGCCCCTGAAACAAACTTTTTTAAAAATGATTTTTTTGGGGGGTGCACAGGTCTATAAATTTTAACACAAGGATCTGGAACCACCACTACAGTTAAGGTACAGAACAGTTTCATTACCTAAAAAACTAATTTATAGTCAGGCACACCCTTTGCAATGCCCCAAACCCCCATATCTACTGATTTGTTCTCCATCCTTATAGTTCTTTTCTTTTTTTTAGAAAAAGATTTTGTTTATTTGATAGAGAGATAGAGGGTGAGCAGGGGCGGGGCAGAGGGGGAGGGACAAGCAAGCAGATTCCTCATGGAGCACGGAGCCCAGTAAGGGGCTCGATCTCAGGACCCTGAGATCAGGACCTGAGCTGAAATCAAGAGTAGAATGTTTAACTGACTGAGCCACCCAGATGCAGAAAAGAGGTTTTTTTTCTTTTTAAGAATGTCATACAGTGGGGTGCCTGGGTGGTTCAGTCGGTTAAGCACCCAACTCTTGATTTCAGCTCTGGTAGCGATCTCAGGGTCATGAGTTCAAGCCCCGCATTGGGCTCCACACTGGACACGGAGCCTACTTAAAATTAAAAAAAAAAAAAAAAGGTCATACAGGGGCGTCTGGGTGGCTCAGTGGGTTAAAGCCTCTGCTTTCGGCTCAGGTCATGATCCCAGGGTTCTGGGATCGAGTCCCACATCAGGCTCTGCTCAGCAGGGAGCCTGCTTCCCTCCCTCTCTCTGCCTGCCTCTCTGCTTACTTGTGATCTGTCTGTCAAATAAATAAATAAAATCTTTAAAAAAAAAAGGTCATACAAATGGAATCATACAGATTTTAGCCCACTGAGACTGGCAGCTGTCCCACACAGAACACCTTTGAGATTCACCCTGTTGTTACGTAAATCAAGGGTTCACTCCTTTTTCTTGCTAAGTCCTATTCCACAGTGTGGAAGCACCCCAATCTGTTCATCCAACTCCCCTGTTTCTAGCGTGGGGCCATGACGAACCGAGCTCCTAAAAGCACTTGTGGACAGGCTTTTGTAAGAAGACAAGTTTCCCATTCCCTGGGGTCCATACCCACAAGTGGGCCTGCAGGGAGGTAAGATGGATATTGATTCTTCTTTATAAGCAGAAGGAGCAATACTCCCGTGGTGGATTGGATAATGTCTTCCTTCAATTCATACCCACCAGGAACCTCAGAATGTGACCTTATTTGGAAACAGAGTCTGTGCCAATCTAATTCGTTACAGATTGCTACGGACTGATATTTGTGATGCCTCCAAATCCCTACGTTGAAACCCAGTGCCCAATGGGATGGTGTTAGGAGATGGTGGGCTTTGCGGAGATGAGGTCATGAGCCCTCATGAATGGCATTAGCGCTCTGCAGAAAAGACCCCACAGAGATCCCGTGAGGATACTGGAAGAAGTTGGCAAATTGTAACTCAGAACCCAACAATGCTGCCACCTTGATCTCGGACCGCCTGCCTCCAGACAGTGAAATAAACTTCTGTTGTTATAGACCTCCTACTCTGTGGAACCAAAATCATCCTGGATTTAGTGTGGCCCCTAAGTCTCATGACCAGTGACTGTCCTCTTGAGAAAGAGACACAGAGAGACACACAAGGAGATCATATAACATCAGGCAGAGTGACACTCTGGAGTGACACTGTTACAAGCCAAGCGATGTCGGGAGCCACTAGAAGCTGGAAGAAGCAAGGAGAGATTCTTTCCCAGAACCTCTGCAAGGAGCACAGCCATGGCCATCACCTTGATTTTGGACTTCTGGCCTCCAGCTCTGAGGGATTACATTTCTGCTGTTTGAAGCCACGCCATTTGTGGTAACTGGTTATGTCTACCCGAGGACACTAATATAAGTCTCTACTTTTTTTTTTTTTTTTGGCAGGGGAGACCCCCCTTCTTTCTCAAACTCAAGATGAAACTCCCTGGAGTCAACCAAGCTGGCTTTCCAAGAGGCCACACTGCTCTGAATTTCCATGCATGTAGGCAACCAGGCCTTCTTTGTTCGTTATTCAATGTGCGCAGTCGGAAGAAAGAGGTTAGAAGATGAAAAGCAAACTTGACCACATGAAGTGTGGACTTCAGGCTGGTGATGAAGATTCTCCCCTAGACAAAACTTTCACCTGTGGGTGAACTTTCACCTCTTTTTGACCAGGCCTCCCCCTTGGGCTCCGTCCTTGGCTGGTTTCATCCATGTTTAGCAAGAATCCTGTCGAGGTACATGTAGGGAGAAATCTCCCACTCTTGCTATCACCCTGGCTCGCCTTCAGCAAGAATCCTCTCAGGTCAAGGGTGTCTGGGTCTGGCTCAGTCAGTTAAGTGACCAGCTCTTGATTTAGGTTTAGGTCAGGATCTCAGGGTCAAGGGACAGAGCCCGTGTAGGGCTCCATGCCCAGCGGCGAGTCTGGTTCTCCCTCTCCATTTGCCCCTCCCCCTGCTTGGTTGCTCTTTCTCTCTAAAAAAAAAAAAAAAATCCTGTCAAGTCAAGTCAGTCAGAATCCCCCTCTATCCACTGACCCTCACCCTGTGCCTCGGCTATCGATCTCCGGTAGTCAGTCCTTCTTGGGCTCAGAGGTGAGCCCACCCCTCTCTCCAATGACAAACAACTGTTGTGTTAGTCTCCCTGAATGAGGCAGGCCTCACCACCTTTAACAAGTGCCACAGATAATTTTTCCTTCAACACTGGCCCATGGAAGAGATTTGTCCTTCTCCTTCCTCCACCTGCCTCAAAGGTGACAGACAACTCAACAGCGACAGAAACCCAAAAACCATACAGGAGAGACAAGGGCATTGCTCACCGGTGAAGGTGAAAATAAAAAGCTGCTGGTAAGCACACCTGGGGACTGAGGGCGACAGAGGAAAGGGTCCCTGGGCACGGGGTAGGGTGGAGATCTAAGGGGGGAAAGAGCCTAATGAAGTGGAAATGACTCCATAGTGTGACCCCTCTGAGGGGAAGGACACTTCTTTCTCGTCCAGGGTGTGGCTAGAAACAGCTCTGGCACAACCTCTGGTGGAGGGTTGGGAACCACTTGGAGCCGTGACCCAGGGAGCGGCGTTGAACCCCAGCTCATCTGGATGAGAGGACAAGGGAAGGAAGAAGGTTCAAGAGACAATAATCAACGTGACACAGGGACCGGTGAGCAAAAAGATTCTGACTGGAAAAACAATGTTCTGATAAGGTACTCCGGGTCATGGCAACTAATTAAGAAAAGGACAGGGAAGAACATTCAAGCAATGCAGAAAAAAAGGTCACAAATGCTCCGACACAATTCATTTGCTAAAAAGGCTTCAGTAGCACCAAAAAAAAAAAAAAAAAAAAAAAAAAAAAAAAAAAAACCGCTTCTAAGTTGCGGTTCCCAGGGCAGCTGGAACAAGGCTCTTTTCATAAACTTGGGCTAATTTCGGCACAGAGCGGCCTCATCTGAATTCTTCCTCTGGGCCACGGCCCCCTTCGGACACCCAGGCTGCCATGAGCTCGGGCCCAGGCCGTGCGCACGGGCACGCGGGGACACGGGCCCCCGAGGCGCTGGATGGTGTCCCCGCGGGATGATCAATAATGCTTCCTAAAATAAGTCTCTGAAGCGGAGCTTAAAATAGTTGCAATTTCTCCCAGTTCCTTCCTATTTCAGTTCACAGGGTGGTCTCCGGGAGCGAGAGCCCATGGTTTTCTCTGAAGCGGCCGCGCGGGCGTCCGGCCTGGAAGCCGTCAGGGGCTCGCTTCGGAGCCTGGCCCTCTGGGACTTGGCACATCAAGGTGACTCTGATCTCCCACAGCCCCCATCCTTCGCTAAACCTTTTCTGAGCCTCAGCCATGAATCCTCTGCACAAACTGGCAGAGCTCCTGGCAGAGAAAAATGACTAGTACCTGCTTCTCCCTGAGAAGCTACTGGCTGGGCCTTGAGGGAAGGCAGTGAGCGGCGGGGACAGACGGCCCGCTGAGGCCTGCGCGCTGGGGCGGCCACGCCGGGGAGGCAGGAGGCTGCGGGAGAGCTGCGAGAGGGCTGCCGGCAGCTTCCCTCCAGAGGCCCGAGACTCTCTGCCTCTTGTTCGCCACACAAGCGTCCTGAGGTACGTCAGGCCCTTGTGTCTCCTTCCAGCTCATTCCTGGCGTGCCTCTCTGGGCAAAACAATGTCATGGGCACCAGCCCAAAACCACTTCAGAATGACGATAGATTGCATCTACTGTCAGAAAAAACAAAATCAAGGAGCAAATGGTTACATTTGCCTGGTACGTTGGGTTTGGTTTGGTTTTCCCTTCTGTGGGATTGGTTCTTAACACCGCTCAAGGCAAAGTTGGGGAACACGGCGAGGCCTCCTGGAGGAACTCTGCTGACCCGCCCCAGGCAGCCGACAGGAAGGTTCCAGAAGGATGGCTCCAGGCATGGATAAGACAGAGGTGGCCCAGCAGATGGGAGTGGGTTCGCTTCCCAAGCTCTTCCTGAGGTGCTGTGTGATGAGGCTTGAACCCCCACCGGGGCCTGTCGCTTCTGCGTTCCCCCTGCTGTGGCTTTCCTGCTTTTGACAGGCCAGCTTGGAGGTCAACTTGGGACTGTCCCACTCATAACATAAACGCACCTGTCTTCCCACGGTCAACTGTCTAAAATCATTCCGCTCCCCCTCCTTTCTGCCTCCTTTTCCACACTGTTTATAATACTACAGTGAACACCTGCAATGAAATGCTGGTCTTTGTTTTTTTTTTTTTTTTCCCAACAATTTTAAGATTTTACTTTTTAGTAATCTCTGCACCCAACCAGAGGCTCGAACCTGCAACGCTGAGATCAAGAGTTACGTGCTCTACAGACCGAGCCAGCCAGGTGCCCCCAAATGTTAATCTTTGATTGCTAATGACCTAACAAATCTTCTCTATATCTCAGACAGTCCTCTTGAATTCCAGATCTTTGGAGACCAACTGATTATTGGACACCAGTCTCTGGCTTTACTCAAAATTAACATACGAAAAACTACATTCGTCATCCCCAACCCTACTTCTTGGTTCTAGGGTTTGAGCCTGCTCCTCCTCTTGTGGTCTTTCAATCATCCAGAGTAGAAACCCGGGTGTCGTTCTAAGTTCTTATTTATTTCTCATTCTTGCATCTGCTCAGGCACTAAGTTTTATTAATTCCACTGCTTCTGTATTTCACGAATCCATCTCCTTGACAGACCTTCTATTCTCTATTCAGTTGGATGAAGGCAGGACCCCTAACTTCCTTCCTGTCTTTTCCTTTCCTTTTTTTAAAAAAAAAATATATTATTTATTTATTTGACAGACAGAGATCACAAGTGGGCAGAGGGGCAGGTGGGGGACGGGGAAGCAGGCTCCCTGCTGAGCAGAGAGCCTGATGCGGGGCTCGATCCCAAGACCCTAAGATCATGACCTGAGCCGAAGGCAAAGGTTCAACCCACTGAGTCACCCAGGTGCCCCTTCTTTTCTTTTTTTAAAAATAAGCTCTATTCTCAACGTGGGGCTCAAACTCACAACTCCGAGATCAAGTCACATGCTCTACCAACTGAGCCAGCCAAGAGCCCCCAAATTCCCTTTGAGATTCTGGTTTCCACAATCCATTCAACCATTTGTCCATCCAACCATCCAACCATCCATCATCCTATCTATGTGAAGGGGAGTAGAATATTCCTACTAATTATTTTGAATTAAAGTTACTGGAGAGACAGCTGGTTCAAGGACACTGTGACCTTCCTTTAACCCCTAAAAGCAGGAGATAAATCTCTCATGTGAAGGGTACCTTCCTTGTACGAGGAGGGTAGATGGCATCCTTTCCACTAGAAATAGGGAATTTAGAGCTGAGAGGCTATATAAACAAACCTTGTTACTTCTTCACTAATTAACTGCTCCAAGCCCAAACCACTTTATCTTGTCACTTCTTCACAAATTTACTGTCTCTTTGTCTAAAAGGTATACAAGCTTCCTGTGCTGGTCACTTCTTGGCGTCCCATATTTTTAGTGTTCCGACACATACGAAATTAATTTCTTTTCTATTAATCCGTGTTCTGTCAATTAATTATCAGGTCAGCCAAAGAACTGAGAACTCACAAGAAGGGAAATATTTTCTGCCCCTACATATCTATCCATCCAACCACACATTCACCGTGTTTTCTTCCCAATAGGCTAGAATGGTTTCTTCATCACAGTTCAAGGGTCAAAACATGGGGTTCTAATGCTGGCTCCATGGCTTAGGAACTGATCTGAGAAACTCCTCAGGGCCTCCATTGCATCATCTGGAGATGAGCACTTGGGTGTCCTGTCCCCTGACGGAGCCATCAGAACCAGGTGAGAGAATGGATATGAAGGTGTTTCTCAAGCTCCAAAGTGTTGCACAAAATGTATGGAATGAGTACACCTGTGTCCACCTGTCAACTCCCACCCTGTGGACTGTCCTTCCTCTCATCATGGCTCCGCAATGCATGTCTTACCCCACAAAGAGCATCGGGCTTTTCTAATTCACCATTTCAACCTTCCACGCCCTGGTTCTTCCTCCTTATTGTGTCATGAAGGCTCTTCCCCGTCCTTCCTACCTGGCTCATCGGTGATCAACTCATCTTTCGAGGTCATGGCCTCTGCCCAGCCTTTCTGTTACTAAAGCAATGATACATACAGTGAGTAATGAATTCATTTTGGTGGGGAGATGGTGGAGGGGACACACTTGGTTATGGTTCAATTCTTGGCCTTCCAGAGAACCCAACACATAGGTCCCTGATGGAATTCCCAGGGGAACACGACCTGGACTGCGGTACTGTGTCTCAGCTGTTGCTATTTTGTTAAATTAGAACTCATAAATCATTAACGCTCAAGGAAGCGTTGAACAACCATCTTTCATCTCCAGGCCTTTGACGTCTCTTCAACTGAAGTCGAATCTAAGAAGTGGCAACAGGCACACTGTGATTTTTGTTTTAAAAGCTCCTTATCTATCAAACTGGAGGACACAGAGCAAATGTCCTGGTTGTGTTAGTCTGGAGAGCTGATGGCCATGGAAGATGAAATCAACTTGACAGGTGACAGCAAAAGTTTTTCAATTCACTGAACTCTGCAAAATCGGGACTTGCAGCATCTCAATGGCCCCAGTAAAAAGGTGGTCCCTGCCTAGTTCCCACAGCGTGCGCCTGTGCCAGGAGCACGTGAGGCTCCAGGGTGGGGGGACCCGTGCCACACAATGGATGCTTCCCCTTCACCTCTGCATCCCTCTGACTTACTTTTCATGTCCCACCCAGAATCCAACCTAATGTTGTGCTGAACCCTTGGACTATAATGACCATCAACTCTGAGTTTTAACACTAGCATTTGTTAGCTGCTGGTTCACTCGGTTTGTTGTCTGCCAGCAGAGGACATTTTGTTAGCCAACAAGTAGTAGTGGATGTCAAAGGTTTGGAGAAAAATGGTGAGAGAAAAAAAGGAAAAACTGAGATAAAGCCCATCTGTGAAATGTCCTTCTTTTGGCAAATTAGAAAAAAAAAATAACTGCACCATTTAACTTGAGGGGCTGCCTCCATTGATCCTGATGGTACTGCCGTCTCAGTACCAAGGACAGCAAGAGCCTGAGGGGCAACTTAAGATCTCCTACAGGGAGGAGGGGGCCCTTTCAGCATTTTCTAGATAGTCCCTCCTACTCTTTCACTGGCACAAAATCTGGAGGATCTTGCTAAAATGCAGGTTCTGGTTCAGTGGGCCTGGGGTAGTACTTGACATGCTAATAAGCTCCCAGGTGATGATGATGCTGAAGTTCCCATAGATATCTGAGATATAGGGGATTTACGTCGAGGCAGAGAGTACAGAATAAAGAAAACCGAGGAAACTTGTGGTCAGAAGGAATCCCATTCTAGCAATGGAAGCCACTGTGAAATGTTCTGATGTGGGGTCTGCAGGGATCCCCTCAGGCAGCTCTATGGGAGGTGGGCTTAGGGAGAGATTGTTCTAGAAAAGAGATACGGACTTCCACTAGAGTGACAGTCGTTGGAATGGAGAAAATCAAGATGGATGTAACAGTTAGAAGGTAAAACCATCCAAATGGAGTTTCCAAGCTCGGTAACTCACTTTGCCCTCTTTACCCTAATTCAGTCCGGCCTGCTTCTGCTCTGAATGGGCCTGTTAGGGATTCATCCCTAGTGTGCACCAGCTAGAGGCCAGGTCAGGAGTCCATTGTTGCCCCTGCCTTCAGGTCCTTCCTGCGCTCTCTCAGGGTGACTTTCCAGAGCGGGCGGCCCTCAGGCCTTCTCCAGCGCCAGAAGAACACGGCAGCCTGAGCCTCGGCCGACACCCACCCCTCACACACACAGCACCAGCTCTGTGACGAACCCAGCTTGGAAAATGGAAGGAGGCGAAAGTCTTCTCAAAGGCCAGAAAACAAAACACAGGGAAGCCATACACATTGAGGAAAGGAGATTCCGATAGTCCACAAAGACCCAGCACAGCTACCACAGAACTCCTGCCAGAGACGCGTGGTCTGAATCTCCTCAGGAGGGCACAGTCAGGAAAACCCGAGAACGAGAGACATCCGCAAAACACGGTCTACGCTTCTTTTTCAAAACGTCATTGTAACGAAAGACAAAGAAAGCTGAGAAAAGTCCTCTGGACTCCAGGAGACCAAAGAACGTAGCAAATCTAGGTAACATGCGTGCCTGTGTTGAGCCATGAACCACGAAGGTTTTTGTGTTGTTGTTTTTTTTTTTATTGTTGTTCATTATACAAGTTATTATTGGGACAACTGGCAAAATGGAAATAGGACTCTACATCAGAAAAGAACATTGCATCAGTGTTAAGTTTCCAGAATTCAATCATAGCATTATAGTTATGTATGGGAAAAGTCCTTGTCTTTTTTCTTTTTCTTTTTAAGATTTTATTTCTAAGTAATTTCTACACCTAAGGTGGGGCTTGAACTCACAACCCTGAGATCAAGAGTCATGGGCTCCACTGACTGAGCCAATCAGGCTCCCCAGGGAGAGTCCCTGTTCTTGAGATACACACCCTTCCATATTTAAGGGTGAGGGCTCATGAGATCTGCAACTTACTCTCAGAGGGTTCTGGAAAAAACATAAACTGTTAATATTTATGGAGAGAGGGAGAGAGAGAGAGACAGACAAAGCAGATGTGGAAAAACATTAACAACTGGTGAATCTAGAATCACTGTTATTCCCGCCATTGCTCTGTAGGTTTGGAAAAGTTTTTTTTTTTTTTTTAATTAAAGATTTTATTTATTTATTTGACAGACAGAGATTGCAGGCAAGCAGAGAGGCAGTCAGAGAGAGGAGGAAGCAGGCTCCCCACCGAGCAGAGAGTCCGATGTGGGGCTCGATACCAGGACCCTGAGATCATGACCTGAGCCGAAGGCAGAGGCTTTAACCCACTGAGCCACCGAGGCGCCCCTAGGTTTGGAAAAGTTTTAAATAGAAAGTTGAAAAGAAGGTCACAAGAAATGGTTTGCTGATCAGGAAAACCGGGCACATCGTCGAGTCTTGAGAGTTACTGGCAACAGGGGACCTCCTGCCCATCCAGGCCGGTCAGACTCTGGGCAGTCAGAGCCACGTATCCTGAGATAGCGGGCGGGTGGCCCTCAGGTTCTCTGGGACAATGCTGCCGAGGCCACTGTTGCACCCCGGGGCTGACTACCTCTTTCAAAATCTCAGAAGGCTGCACCCTAAAGGGAGCTTGTTAGAAAAGTGCCGCCTTGCAGGCGGTCTCATTGACCTTGTAACAACGAACCTCCGTTAGGGCGGGGGTACCCCAGGCTTCTGACCACCATGCCTTTCTTCCCCAGAGCTCTGCAAGGAGGCAGCAACCTGAATTTTTGCTCAAACATATTTCCTCCAACTCCACGTGGAAAAACGGGCCTAGCTGACCCTTCTTGTTCCTCTGCACCTGGGCCAGCCAAGGACAGCAGAGTGGGGTCAGCTGGAAAGGCTTCTTAGAAGACCACTTCCATTTGCCAAAGGTTTGTTTCTCTGCTTATCTGGATACCCAACAGTCTGAAGAGTCGGGGGAGCTAAACAAGAATTCTCTTGCACCTTTCTCCCCTCCCCTTCTTTCTCTCTTCCTTTTTATTATTATTTTTTAATGAAAAGAAAGAGAGAAAAAAAAAAAAAAAAAAAAAAGCCCACTCTCCTGGCCTGGAGCCTAAAATCTCTTACTTGTGATGTTAATCTCTCCTCCCTGGCTCCCAGCCACCACTGTTGGCTCTGTGCCTGTTTAATAACGTGGCTGCTGATAGCAGGTTGTGTCAGCATTTCCATTATGAGGCACAGCTTTAAATCTGTTTCTGAGAGGGACACACAGTCTTCCAGGCAGAGGGCCCTCGGTCCATGGTCCTCCGGGCCCCAGCCTGCATTTATAGACTCTCGGCTGGATGGGAGCTCCCGGAGGGCTTTTTTGGAAAAGCTGATTTTCCGTGAGAAGCTTCCTTCTTGAAACAGCTCTTGGAAGACATCTGAATTTGGGTTTGGGGTTTAAAAAAAAAAAAAAAAAAAAAAAGGGTCTCTGGTCTTAGTTTTTTTTTTTAAAGATTTTTTTATTTATTTGACACACAGAGAGAGAAATCACAAGTAGGCAAGGAGACAGGCAGAGAGAGAGGAGGTAGCAGGCTCCCCGCTGATGCGGGACTTGATCCCAGGACTCTCCTGACCTGAGCAGAAGGCAGAGGCTTAACCCACGGAGCCACCCAGGCGCCCCCCTTTTTTTTTCTTTAAGGAGAAATGCCACATTGGGTATTTGAAAAGAGTGTTTTCCCTCAAGGCTTGATACAGAAAATATTTTTGTCTCTTTACTCTCCTGTCTCATTTCTCTCAACCTCATTTCTCACGACTTATGTAAGACTTGTTTACATACTGAAGACTTTTTCAACCAAACTACTAAATAATTCTTCCATCTATCACCCCTGGCCCATTGTTCCAAGAATTCACAGATAGCCGGTTTAGGGCAGAAAATCTTCCCCCTCTTGACGCTTCCCACTGAGGTGCACTCTGACCACGGGATCTGTTTCTTGGCAGCTGAGGTGGAATGTGGAAAGATCAAAGGACACAGAATCACAACACCGGGGCCCTCAGTTTTGTCCGTTATTAATCATGCAGACGCGGGCAATTTATTTAAATTATCTTTCAAGAGGCGTGCCCTCGTCTACCAACTGAGCACAAACAGTACCCACCTGAAGATGTTGTGAATGTTAACTGAGATAATATGTAACACGATGCTCTCCTAACTTTCAGTGTTTAGCAATACCCCCTTTGGCGCTCCATGAGTGCCTCCTGAATTCATCTGATTTTTGGATAACTGCAGGTGGCCTTTCTCTGTCTGGCACTGTTGGAGTTTTCCCACATTGATTTCCAGAGCTGTCTTCCTGCCCATTCCTTATTATTTTACTCTCCATTCTGGCTCCCAGGCACAGCCCACCCCAAATACAAGGACTTACTGGGTGGCCTTTACGTACCACCGACATCATTTGGGTCACCTCTGCATCCAACGTGGGACTCGAACTCACGACCCCGCTAGCAAGAGCCGTGTGCTCTGCCGACTGAACCAGCCAGGCGCCCCGTCCACAGCGCTCACTTAGAAGGATGACAGAAATACATGAGCCATTGATGCAATTTCTCCCAGCTAATCTCTTCATTGAGAAAAGGTCACGAGGCTTTCGGGGTGTGAATATACAATTCTGGGGAAAGTCACGCTACATCCGGGGAGGACTCTTCCTGCATCAGGGGCAAGGTCAACCCCAGGCTGGGAGGCAGCTGCCAGCTGGCACGCAGCATGTGTCCACAGTCTTGCACAGACTATGGAAAATCCATAAACAGTTCAGGACAAAGACTTTTGCAGAGCTGTCCTTCCCTCCACATGGTGAGATGTGCTGAGTGGTTTTGGCTGTGGATATTTTGAGATGTCCTTTGGCACTGGATCTCAGCGGAGGGAGGCGCACGGGGACTCAAAGGTAGGAAAAATAAGTGGCTTAGACGCTGGGCTCTAGGAATAGAGTCATTTCAACTTTGCTCCTGTCAAGGAGCCCTTAGGTTTATCATTAGCCCTGTTTTATTTTTAACTTACTTCCTTTGCCTTTGGGTCTCTGGGGCCAGTCTCTCTTTCCTATCATGGTGTTTCCCCCATGATCCTTGTTTTCTCAGAATCCGATCATTTTCACCCCCCTTGGCATGTGCCACCAGCTTACCTAACTCCCTCTATCTCCGGGTATCTGATTTGCGGCGGACTCAAGATGACCCAGCCGTCCTTCACCTGGACGTGAATCTGTATAAAAACCGCAGACACGTTTGGAATGCTATTTTCCCAACTCTGCCAGCTGATCAACATGCTTTATAAGGCACTAAACCTCTGAGAAAATGCCTACGAATAAAAAGTTTTTGAAAAAACCAGATCATAAAGGATATCATTACGACCACAATTCCTTTCAGGAATATTTGCTGCCTTCTAAAACTTGGAAGGAGGAAAAAGTGCTGTTTTTTTTTTTGTGTGTGGGTTTTTTTTTCTTTTGGGACATGGCTTCTGAAACATGGGAAGGACTTCTTCCCTTGCCTTACTATGCAAATTTAAACCCTCAATCCGGCTTTAAAAACTCAGGTAGCACATTCCACATACGGACTTAGAATTCAATTTTTAGAGCCCAATATAGCTTATTGGTTATCTGAGAGCTTATGCTCCAAGGCCAGCGTGACCTAGAATCAAGTCCCAGGACTGACGCTAGCTGGGATCATGTGCAGACCGCTCGGTCTCATTAAGACTCAGTTCTTAGCTGTAGAATGGGGATAATAATAGTTGAGAGCATTTAGTAAGATCATGGCTATAGATAGGCTGGCAGGATGCTGGGCTCGTGCTCAGTAACAATTGCTGCCAATATCCATGTGACTGGCTCCACTATTACTTCCCCACTCTCGAAGAAGTTACTTCCTAGCGGGGGCCAGCTGGTTTACCCTCTCTACCCTTGCGCCTCCCTTTCCCCGACAAGAGGGGCACAGGAGAGCCTGCTGGCTCCTCCTGTACTTTGCAAAAGGGCCATTAGATGGGGCCCTGCTTTCATGGCCCAAGTCAGCAAGGGGCTCAGATTCTGGACTTGGGAACCTGGGGAAAAGGTGTGAGAGAACTATTGAATTCTGTGATTACTGCTCAGATTGAACAAAAGATCCCACTGGCTGTGGTTAAGAGGTGGCTCAAGGTCTGCCATGCAGCAAAGCCCACAGCACCCCTCCCCTTGCCCCCACCCCTGCCCGGAGACTGGCACCGAGTGGGAGAAGCGGGACTGCTGGTGTGAAGGAACGGAGGTGGGCTCCCTCGGAACAGAGAGCTCAGCGGTGGACAGGAAGCATGTGTGGCATCACTAATCAATCCATTTCCAGAGAAGGATTATAAAGACTCGTTGGGAGACAATTCCTAGAGGTTAGTGGTCACTGATGGAGTGACTGGCGTTCCTCCTGCCGGGCTCATGCTGTCTAGCCACATGCCTCACTGCCAACGGGTGTTACTTACAGACCACCGACCTGGAAAACCCCGGCCCCTCAATTCACTGAACAAGGTCCAAGGAACCACGCTCAAGGTTCTGCTTTACTCCAACTCATGCCCACAACTTGGGATTTCAGTATCCAGATGGACAACCCACCCGATTCCAGAGCCTAATTCCCTTTCTGCCCCTCCTCTCGTGACTTCACTTCCGGTCTCCTTCCTACCCACTTGCTTCCAAGCCCCCACCCTGGTCTTGCATATCCTGGAAATTATTCCACTTCTGAAATCTGAGACCTCTACTTGCTTTGTCTTCCAACTCAACCTCCATTCCCCCACTCTCACTCCCAGACACCTTCCCCTTGACCTTGTCTAGTCCTCCAATCCCCAAGAGCTTCCAGTGGAATCAAGGCTCATTAGGGCCTTCACTCGATTTTTCCATACCCTGCTGAACCCCACCCCGAGAGCAAATCCCGAATCGATTCAACCATTTCCTCTGTTCCTGGATGCAGGCTGCAAAGCACAGCTGGGAAAATGACTCAATTACTTGGGCTGGTGGCACTAAGTCATTCAAAATTTCTCAAATCACCAGACTGCCAAATCTTTCCAGATATCCTCTTCCTCTTCTGGAGTTGGTTCCCTCATTATTTCCCATATAGGCTCGTCCTTAAGCCCTTTTTTCTATGTCCTTCCTTAAGCCCTTTTTTCTATGTCCTTCCTTTTCAGTAGATGACCTTTCTTCTCACATTCCTGGAAAGAAAGAGGCCAGCACGCATGAGACCACTGACTCTCTGGCCCTCTTTCCTCCCCCTGTAGAAGGAACCTTGACCTCTGCCCTTTCCCCCTCTCTCGTTAGGTTCAAGACAACCATTCCCTCTGACTTCTGGGAGCATGCTCTTTTTCTCCTACTTACAAAATCTCACCCACCGGCTGACTCCTTCTACTCAGTATTTCACAGGCCAGGGTGAATCGACAACATTTTATTAGCTGATGGGCCCACATTTGTGTTTGGTATCCCATGCCTTTTCTTGGGTCCACTTTTTAAACACCCCCGCCCCACCCCCCTTTCATGAACTTCTTCATCAGCACCTGCTCATCACAAGTCCCCAGTCAGGGCTATTGTTGGTCCTTCATGTGTTGATGTGTCTTCCCTCTGAGGCGGCTTTTAATGGCTTAAAAAACAAAACAAAACTTTCGATACTCTGGAGTTTCATTACAGTGGGACTAGGTCTGGATTTACTTTCCACTTTTCCAAGGGAAAAACCTGAATTATCTCAGGCCCCTGAGCCAGTCTTCCCACCCCATTCTCAAATTTAATTCGGGGCACCCCTCTCTCCCTCTTCCTAATTCCCCAGTTTCCTATTTCTGCTGTCACTGCTTTCCTTAAGATTTGGCCTGCGTTCCTTCACCTCTGATCTACCGCAAATCTCCTGTTTTCTCAACGAGCCTCTCCCGGCATTACAGTCCCGCCTTCCTGCCCAGTCCCATCTTCCCTCCTGTAGGCCTCACAGAGCCCCTACGACGTTATGCTGCCATGACAGCCCGTGCCTCCCCACACTGACAATTCCTGGTACCAAAGAGATGCTCAACACACGTTTCTCATGCAGTGAACTAATCTCCTTTCAGTTCAAAATAAAAAACTCCCCAGATTCCCACGGAGAAGTTAAGACAAAGGGATGGAGGAAGACCGTTGGTATTTACTAAACATCGATCAACTGTAGGAAATGTGATCTAGGTCGCTTTATCAGTTATTTGGTTCAGAACATTCACTATCATTTAAAAAACCGATCCAAGGGGCGCCTGGGTGGCTCAGTGGGTTAACCCTCTGCCTTCTGCTCAGGTCATGATCTCAGGGTCCTGGGACTGAGCCCCGCATCAGGCTCTCTGCTCAGCAGGGAGTCTGCTCCCCGCCCCACCCTGCCCCCCTGCCTGCCTCTCTGCCTACTTGTGATCTCTCTGTCAGATAAAAACAAAATAAAACAAACAAGCAAACAAACAAACAAACCAATCCAAGGTGGTAAGGAAAATCCAGGGGGAATAATCTTCATAATATATGAATTTACTACACTTCTAGGGTAGACAGAACAAACAGTCCTTCAACCAGAAGACTTTACATTCTTGCCAGTTTAGAGTAATAACGGTTGGGAAGGACCCAACTTTACTTATTAAAGCAAATCAAGGTCTGTTGGAACAGCTCTGGCTCCTCTAGCTTTCGAGGCTGGTGCTGACTGCCCTTGAGACAAGGTAGGACTCTTCAAGTACATGACCCCAACTTTGCAGCAGGAGAAACTTGTTCAAGTCCCTGAAGGTTCTGCCCGACAGAACTACTTCTTGACTTTGTCCAATGTAACCAAACACTTCTTATCTGAGGGGCACTGGCTTGGTACAAGAGAAAACATATAGAGTTTAAAAAGTCCTCTATACTGGACGTTCCTATTTGTACAAGTACATAATGATCATTTGACCCGCTGTACATTCTGTTCCCCAACACTCCAAGGTACATACAGACTTACAAAGTGGGCACCAGAAGACTCAACCTTCAGGGCAGCAGGAGAACCAACCTCACATAAAAACACAACTTCCCAAAATCCATACCCAGAGGAAGTCACTAAATAATTTTTATCCTGAACTGCACGAGAGGATATTTTCACACAATAGTTAAGATTTTTCAAATAGTAAGAACAAATCTTAGGAAGAGGAAACAATATGCAGTTACATGAACTCATAACCAAAGCAGAGTATCAGGCCATTGCTAGATATCCCATGACTACTTTTTTTTTTTTTTTAAGATTGTATTTATTTATTTGACAGACAGAGATCAGAGGCAGGCAGAGAGAGAGAGGAAAGCAGGCTCCCCGCTAAGCAGAGAGCCCGATGCGGGGCTCGATCCCAGGACCCTGGGACCATGACCTGAGCCGAAGGCAGAAGCTTTAACCCACTGAGCCACCCAGGCACCCCTACTTTTTTTTGTTTTGTTTTGTTTTAAAGATTTTTTTTATTTATTTGACAGACAAGTAGGCAGAGAAGCAGGCAGAGAGAAAAGAAGGGAAGCAGGCTCCCTGCTGAGCAGAGAGCCCGATGTGGGGCTCGATCCCCAGGACCCTGAGATCATGACCTGAGCTGAAGCCAGAGGCTTTAACCCACTGAGCCAACCAGGAGCCCCCCCCCCCTTTTTTAAAAAGCAAAATTGTTTTCTATTTCTAACAGTTACAAAACCCCTCAACAAAGGCATATCATGTGTGCAACTAGTGGATCTGGTTTAACATCAGCTATTTCCAGAGGCCCAGATGGTTCTAAGCAAATTTAGCTGGGTGTTGAAAACAAGGCTTCATACATAAATCAAAATTAAGTTACGAGAAAAATCAATCTTTCCAGCGTCCTTCATTCCTGAGGACCTTCCTTGGTATGTTTCATATTTCATTTCAATGTTTCACCGCAGCTTTGACGTGCCAGCCAAGGTGAATTCGAGTTTAATAACAAACTCAAACTAATGACAGATTTCTGATTTCCTCCGAACCTAAGTATGAGTGATAATAAAACATTTCAGCACCAAATGGTCAATTATCTGGTTTCACCCCCGAGTCTCTGCTCCGTGACGGCATTTCGTTCACGCTTTTCAACATCTATTTATTAATCATCTAATTGGCAGAGCTAAAGAGAATCGAAATTACTCTTCATCATGGCCGGCATATTCCGCAAGGATTTGCGACTGTCTCTTTAAAGGGCTGGAAACAAGACGGAAGAGTTTCCGATGCAGCTCCATGAAGTTTATATTTAATAAGTTCATGTGCCAAATGGCTGTAAAGTCTGATGGGCTATAAACAGGCCTTCAGTAACTATTAGTGCGGAAATACGATTTAAATATGATTTAACAGCTTAGTATTAGTCAGAATCGCTATTAGTCTCAGAAGAGTTTGGTGTGCAACAGCTGACCTGCTGCTGGGCAAAAACACAATCTGTGGGGGCACCTGGGTGGCTCAGTGGGTTAAAGCTTCTGCCTTTGGCTCAGGTCATGATCCCAGGGTCCTGGGATCGAGCCCTGCATTGGGCTCTCTGCTCAGCGGGGAGCCTGCTTCCCCCCACTCTCTCTGCCTACTTGTGATCTCTGTCTGTCAAATAAATAAATAAAATCTTAAAACAAAAACAAAAAACCCCCACAATCTGCGTGCAAGGAGAGGAACCTGTGGAGATGGCGCTCCCAATGCATCAAAGGGAACAAACAGCTTTTCAACCGCGTGCACTGGAAATCATTAATTTCTTTTCCATAAGGTCAGCCCCTGTTATCCCCCCCCCCCTTTTTTTAAAGACTAAAATACTAGCAGAGACTTTGTCCTTGCCGGTATCTACCAGCAAGAGGACATCCAGGGATGTTAGAGAGAAATTCATTTCACAAGGATGATGGCTCTGAACCCGTGAGTGGAGAAGATTCACCTGTTCCCTTCACAGAGCTCTAGCAAGTCATTCGCTGGGCATGGGAGCCGGGCGGAGCCCTGGTAACAGTTAACGCATCACCTTCCAGGCTGAACCACCGAAGAGCTTGTGAATCAATGATGGCTCTTTGGCAAAAACCAGTTCAGTGTTCACACTGGACATGCAGACGCTACTCGGAGCTTAAATTCACTATTCCAACACCTTGACATCCTGTACAGGGAGACACGTGCTGAATCCACAGTGAGTCTAAGACATTACCATTCACAGACACACACACACACACACACACACGCCAAAAAGCTACCACTTAGAATTGCACAATGTCATCAACTCCAACATACATTTCATCCTTAGGGTTGATAAAAAGTAAAAATCAATGGCTGCCTTAGACCTGATGAGATACAGAAATGCCAGTTACAGTGAATATGTTGAGAACCTACTATGTGGACCAAGCACTCCTCTTAGCCCTTTTCGTGATTAACACACTGAATCTTCACAAGTAACCCAATTGGGAGGAACTATTGTTAAACCCATTTGTGGGTCACAAAGAGGTGAAGTAACATGCTTTAACCAGCAAAACAGCTGAGCCAGGAATCAAACTCAACTGGTCTGACTCCAGTGCGTGAAGCCTGCAATTCTCCACCATTCTGCCGCCGTCCTGCTGATGACTAATTTGGAACAACAGAACAGGTATCTGTCACCTCTTGAAGCTGCCAAGATGTGCCAGTCAAGATCCCCCCGGGGTGCCAGGGTGGCTCAGGTCATGATCCCAGGGTTCTGGGATGGAGCCCCATATCGGGCTCTCTGCTTAATGGGAAGCCTGCCTGCTTCTCCCTCTCCCACTTCCCCTGCTTGTGTTCCCCCTCTCTCTGTCTCTCTGTCAAATAGATAAATAAAATCTTAAAAAAAAAAAAAAAAAAAAAAAAAAAAAAGAATCCCCTACAGGTGAGTGACAGCCAAGGTTAGGACTGGTTCTGAGACCAGAATTCCCAAACTCCAGCCAGGCGGCCTCTAGACAGAGGGTCCAGAACTCTAGCCTGGACCACCATCCTGGAAAAGTGAACTTAAAATCTTCCAGGATGGGGCACCTGGCTGGCTCAGTGGGTTAAAGCCTCTGCCTTCGGCTCAGGTCATGATCCCAGGGTCCTGGGATCGAGCCCCTCATCGGGCTCTCTGCTCAGTGGGGAGCCTGCCTTCCTCTCTCTCTCTGCCTGCCTCTCTGCCTACTTGTGATCTCTGTCTGACAAATAAGTAAATAAAATCTTAAAAAAAAAAAAAAAAAAGAAAATATGAAAACAAGCATCTTTTCTCTGAAAAAACTCAACTAACTTCTCTGCTGGCAGATCTCCGAGAGTCTCACTCTGACATGGTCTTGGTTAAGCGTAGCTGAAGTGAAAGAGAAGGAAAGAACCTCTGACATGCATTCTCTCACCAAATCCTCCCAATAACCTCCTCAAGTGGGTGTCGTGTCCCCCTTTTCACAGCTGGGGAAGAACAATGGAACCCCATTACCATTGAGTGGCCTGAGCCCTGCTTTGAACCCTGCTTGGTTCAAGGCTGCCGAGTTCTCCGAATCTAGTACGTCATCCTGCTAAACGCGCCGGGCCAGCTGGTAGCTTTGGGCAGATTTCTAAAGCGTCCGCATCTAAGATGCTCCAAGACCCAAAGGTTGCTGGCCACCATCAGTTGTAAGCAACCCATTCAGCGAATATGTGGAAACAACTGCAAAGTGACAGGAACTTAGATCACAGGAAATAGGAGAGAAGAAGGAGAAGTGTTTCACAGAACACAAGAGTCGGATGAGTATTTTTTTTCAAAACTCAAGATACCAACATCCAGGTGGATACTGAGGAGCATACGACAAACGGCTACTACCCGCCATTCAAAATGAACACATGTAAACATTTTGTCACATTTGATTCTGATTCTACCCCTCCATTAAAGAAATTTTCCCATTTAAAGTTGAAATCCCGGGGCGCCTGGCTGGCTCAGTGGGTTAAAGCCTCTGCCTTTGGCTCAGGTCATGATCTCAGGGTCCTGGGATCGAGCCCCACATTGGGCTCTCTGCTCAGCAGGGAGCCTGCTTCCTCCTCTCTCTCTGCCTGCCTCTCTGCCTACTTGTGATCTCTGTCTGTCAAATAAATAAATAAAATCTTAAAAATAAAATAAAATAAAATAAAGTTGAAATCCCTTCCTCTTCTACTCCTGGCTGGCAGCTATTACAAATTTGTTGTGAACCTGGTCCATATTTTTTTTTTAAAAAGATTATTTATTTATTTATTTATTTATTTGACAGACAGAGATCACAAGTAGGCAGAGAGGCAGGCAGAGAGAGAAGGGAAAGCAGGCCTTCCGCTGAGCAAAGAGCCGGATGAGAGGCTCTATCCCAGGACCCTGAGATCATGACCTGACCTAAGGCAGAGGCTTAACCCACTGAGGCACCCAGGCGCCCCACATTTAAATGATTTTAATGGTTACCCCACATTTAGGTTTCTAAACTCCTGCTGGAGCTAACTTTTTATTATGGAGTGAGGTAGGGATCTAACATTTTATTTTTCCATTTGAAATGTCAATTGACTCAAACGGTATTTTCTGAGAAAATCACCCAATGTCCTTTCTCCCTATTAATTTGAGATGCCATATCTACTTTGTATCAAACTCCCATTATCAGTTTAGATCGACTCTGTCTTTATGTCGATACCACACTCTTTTTATATGGTTTTATTATCTGGTGGGAAGAATTTCCGGTCCTTGCTTTTATTTTTTTTAAGAGCGAGAGAGAGAGCGTGCTCTAGTGTGTCATGGGCAGGGAGGTGGGAGGAGATGGCGCAGAGAGGGAGAGGGAGAGAGAGAATCTTAAGCAGGCTCCATGCCCAGTGTGGAGCCGGACACGGGGCTCGATTTTAGAACCCGGAAATCACAACCTGAGCCAAAATCAAGACTCAGATGCTTTACTGACTGAACCACCCAGGCACCCTTCCTCCTCTCCTTGTTCTTTGTTCAAAATCCGTTCTGGCCATTTTTAGACTTTTATTCTTCATTTTAATTTTATAATCAATTTATGACAATCTAGTTGGGATTTTGAATGGAATTACATCTAATTTGGAAATTAATTTAGAAAATGGCTAATTCCTCATTGTAGTTTTCCCACCCAGGAACATGGAGTATTTATTACATAATCAGGTCTTTGTTATGCTCCTCTTGGTCTATAGAAGTTAAATTGTTCCTAGGTACCTTAAAGGTATCTTGGGATTAATCATGCTATCTGACCTCATATGAGCTTTAAATGCATTGGGTGAGACAGATGATCAAACGAGTAATTACTATATAGTAACCCTGACAAGGGCTATAGGGAAGGAGGCACGAGTATGGTAGTATACAAACATCTAGAAAGGCACACAGCCTGGCTCTAACCCTTAGCAGAAGGGCACACTTAGAAGGCTGATCTCAGTCATCTCCAGCTTCCTCTTCAAAACTTCAGGAGATAACCCCTTGCGTGAAATTGCTCAGAAAAAGCCTAGGGTTTCTACAGTTCAAAAGGATCTCCAATTTATAAACAATTTGAGTGAACAGAATCAATGTTGATGTTCATAATAGTTATGAGTAGGCTAATTTTTTGCTGTTTCATTAATGAAATCAGGATGTCATTGGAAAATGAGGTGACTGGGTGGCTTAGTCGGTTAAGCATCTGCCTTTAGCCCAGGTCAGGCTCTCTGCACCCCACCCCCCCCGCTCACACTTGCACTCTCTCTCTCAAATGATAAAATAAAAATTTAAAAAATCTAAAAAAGAAAAAAAAAGGGATATCACTGGAAAGAAAGAGGATTAAAAACTTCTGCTTCCTGGCTCCAAATAAAGAAAAAAGACTTATTGGGTGACCTTGAGTAGGTTATTTGACATCTCATTGCAACCTATGCATAGTTCCTCAATTTTTTTTTCATTTTATTTTAAAGATTTTATTCATTTATTTGAGAGAGAGAGCACGAGAGGAAAGAGATCAAGGGGAGAAGCAGACTCCCTGGTGAGTAGAGAGCCTGATGTGGGATTCGATTCGGAGACTCCAGGATCATGACCTGAGCTGAAGGCAGTCGCTCAACCAACTGAGCCACCCAGGCGCCCCTAGTTCCTGAATTTTAATAAGATTTTTTTAAAGAAGAAAAAGCATATATAAATAAAAATTTGGTTTTAGCTATGAGCTATGCCAAGTGAGAGTAAGATACATTGTACAAGTCTTCATTCTTGAATATGTCAGCATATATCTACCAGGGTCAAAGACATTCTATATGCACACAATGTTAAGACCACAGGCAAGAAATTTAATATTGCCTCAATACTGTACCATATGACCTAATATATGTCTAGACTTTAGTTTCCCCAAAGGTCCCAAGAATATCTTCTCTTGTCCTATGCATTGGCCCATCCCCACTTAATTCAGAATCTAATCATGGCCTTGGGCCTTAAATTTAGTAGTTGAATTACTGTAGTCTTTAATCTGGGGCAGTTTCCTAGGTTCATGACATGTTCTTTTAAAAAGTTTTGTCCAGTTGTTTTGCAGGATGTCTTTCAGTTTGGATTTGTCTGATTGTTTCCTCCTGATTGATTCATTCAGGTTAAATACTTTTGGCAAGGATAATCCACTGGGATGCTTTGTTCTCAGTGTGTCACAATGGGGGGCACGTTACATCAGTGTGGCCTATTACTGGTGATGCAAAACTGATGGTACCCACTAGACTCCTCCACTGTTTGTAATTAATACATAATCTCTGGGGTGATACTTGGAGACTTTGTGAATTCTTGCTCCTCAATACTGTTTCATTCAATGGTTTTAGCATCCATTAGTGACTCCTGCTTGAGCCAATTATTACTGTAATAGCTATAAAATGGTCACCTAGACCTTGATAGTTGGCCTTGCTTTCCTAGCCCTGATTTCTGGTTTCCCGAACCATGATTCAGCCTTGTTCCTTCGATTATGCTGCTTCTGCCCTGTTCGGTAAACTGTCTTCCTAACCCTTAGCACTAATAGCCAAGCCTTTTTGCATTTACCAGAGCGTCAGTGAAGCAAGCGTAGACAGAAAGCAAATAATGCTTTAAGCTTATCTATTAATATAGCCTGACTATTCTGACTTTAACTTTGAGACTCAGAAAGCTGGTTGCATAGATCCTGCCTTTGCTCACATGTCTTTTACCTCCAGCCTCTCAGATCACAAATTGCGCCACAAATAGCAAAGGCACCATCTTAAGAAATCAAACATGATCTGTTTCCCATTGTCCTCAAAATGATACTATTAGACACCGAGTGAGCAAGGACATGGACTTTCCACTTCATGGACCAAAGTGGATAATAATCCTTCGAAACTGCAAATGGGGGTGTTTTGTGCAACCTTCTTTTTAGCAAGTACTGATTTATTAGAGAAAATTGCAGACTTTGTAGGTGGCTGGTTATAATAATATAAGGTTAAAAACAGAACCATAAAAGTTGAAGACATCAGAGATCACATCTAAAAATAAAGCGAATGCTTTTTTTCTTTCTGTAAGCTTCAACGAGAAGCCATTTGAGGAAAAGCTAATCAGCTTCAGAGACCTGTAAAAACAGATTCTAGAGTTCTCACCGCCATCCCACTGTACAAATTAACCTGAGCAAACTCTGAAATCTGTAAATAAATTATTTTACCTTACATCCATCCACGCTTCCCTCTTGATGTTAAAAATACAAAATACTGATAATGAAATAAACTTCATGATGACTGCTACAATTACAGCCTCAATAACCGGAGTTTTTGCAATAAAATTCTCTCTTTGTCAGTTTAGGTAACTACCGGTGGAAGCTATTTGTGGTCAAGAGGAGAACTTTTCTGGCCAATTCCCCAAGGCAACGCAAGTCAGGAGAAGTCAAAGAATCGAAATGCTTACTGAATTCATCCAAAGAAGGCACCCACCCAAGAGACGAAACTAGATTTCTCAGTTGACTCAATGAGATAATCTAACTCCCTAGAACTGAACCCAATTTAGTGACTGAAAGTAAGTCTTTTTTTTAGATATTTTTTTTTTTTTAAGATTTTTAAAAGTAATCTCTGCACGCAACGTGGGGATCGAACTCACAACCAGAGACCAAGAGTTGCTTGCTCCCACCGACCAAGGCAGCCAACTGCCTTATTCGAAAATGAGTCTTCGAAAAGATAATAGCCAGAAGCTGGACCTCAAGGCCATGGGAAGGAAAGGGACCTTTCTCAGGGCCAGGGTGCTGCTCTCCACCCTGGAGCACCAGAGCTTTCTTTTTTGCTGTCACTTCTCTCCCTAGATAACCTGTCTCTTTTCATTCTCTGAATCATGGCCTACACCTCTCTCCGAACCCTAGATTCATACATTCAACTCCTTACCTGCTGTTTTCACTTGTAAGTCTCAATGGCACCTCAAATTGATTGTGTCTCAAGTGGAACTCTTGATTTCCGACAGTGTTCCCCACTATGCCAATCAAGGTCAGTAGACAAAGCTGGATATCCTGAGGTCATACCTATTTTGCCCCCTCTCTAGGTGCATCAAGTCTAACAGAAAGTCAGTCTGTTTCCAAAATACATCTATCCTAGCTCTCTTTGTCCACTGTCAGCTATACAGCCCAAGCCATATTATCTTTGGTCTGAATGATTGCAATCACTTGCCAACTAGACTCCCTGCTTCCTGTCTTGCTCTCTTCACCTCCATTCCCCATAGAACGGCCAGAGCAAACATTTAAACACATAAATGATGTAAAGTAAAGTGGTCTCTTGAACTGGATTCTAGAACAGTGGGAAAATCTGGTGAAATTTGAACTAGGTCCGCGGTTTTGAGAAATGTTAACAGGGTCACATATGATGTCAACACTAGGGAAAGCTGGGTAAAGGACCTAGGCGAACTCTGTGTACCACCTTTGCAATTTTAGTGTATATTTAAGATTATTCTAAACCAAAAAGTTTATTTCAAAACTCCATAAATATCGTGGTTTGCCTTTGTTTAAAATCCTTGCATAACTTCCCACTGCACTAAAATCCAAACTCCTTGCCATGGGCTCATAGGTCTTACATCATCTGGCTCCCATTACGTTTTTTTTTTTTTTTTTTTTTTTAGTTTGTTTACTTAAGTAATCCCAGTGTAGGGCTCGAACTCACGACCCTGAGATCAAGAGTCACAAGGTCTTCCTACTGAGCCAGCCAGGCGCCCCTGATACTTAAAAGAAAAAAAAGAAAACCCCACAAAACTCATTTCCTACCAGCTAATGGCCTGGCCACTGGTTTTTTGGAATGTTCCAGGCCATGTCAGAGGCTGAGGCCTTGGCCTTTATTGTGCCTATATTAGCTTGCTAGGGCCATCATAACAAAATACAAGAGATTGAGTGGCTTAAAAAACCTAATCCTATTTTCTCACAGTTCTGGAGGCTAAAAGTCCACAATCAAAGTGTTGGTTTAGTTCCTTCAGAGACATCTTCCTTCAGACTGTAGGTAGCCATCTTTTTGCTGTGCTTCTCACACAGTCCTCTCACTCTGGACTCATGCGCCCTGAGTTTTGTGTGTCCAAGTTTCCTCTTCTTTAAGGCCAGAGCAAACATTTAAACACATAAATGATGTAAAGTAACGTGGCCTCTTGAACTGGATTCTAGAACAGTGGTAAAATCTGGTGAAATGTGAACCAGGTTGGATTTGGGCCCACTCCAGTGGCCTCATTTAACTTAATCACCTCCTCAAAGCCTGATCTCCAAACACAGTGACATTCTGAGGTACTTTAGTGTCGGGATTCTGAGAGGACACAACTCAATCCCTAACACTCTCCTTTCCTGGACAACCCTGAAGGTGGTTGGCTTCTTTCAAGCTCACATCTCAGCTGGACCTGTCACTTCCTCTGAGAGGCATTTCCTGACCACTTGGCTTCAAGCCAAGCACCCCGCCACCCTATTTCTTGCCTGCTTTGCATTTATAGCTGGAATTGTTGACTTGCTTATTATCTGCTTTCCCCCACTCCAGGGGTAGTGGAGGCCTTCTCTGTCTTATTTACATATCCTCACTGCTTCTTGTAATGCCTGGCCCACCAGCACTCTCAACATGTGTGGAACAAGAAATGGCTTACCGGCAATTCAGACGAAAGGAGAGTCTCGTCCGGAAATCACCAGTACAGTAAATTCCCAGATATGACCGTAAAAGCAGCAGCACCTAATATTTTCATGGTACTTTACAGTTCATGAAGGGCTTCCAGGTAAATGAACCTGTCCGAATCCTCCAAACCAGGACGCAAGCATTATTTACTCTCTTGATAAAGAAACCACTGCCTAAGGTCATGCAGCTGGGACCTCAATACGGATCTTTCTGTCTCACAGAGAACGACTTTGTGTTCTTTGATTACAGTTAGAAACTGAACAGATCCACGTATCACTGTCAGGGAGCCTCGGAGGAGAGCTTTGTGAAGGACCCAGACTCACACTTCCAGGAACTAAGCCGGACATTCTTTCCATCTGCTCTGAGGAGTTTTGTTGCTGAGGAATAATGGCCAAACAAGAATAAATACGGTGCCCTAAGGCTCTTCTACTGTGTGTGTGTGTGTGTGTGTGTGTGTGTGTGTGGTGCTCGTGGTTATATAAACATGCTTTCTGTAAACCAGTCTGTTTCCAGGGGTATGAAGAAGTGAAGAAATTAGGAGACCCTGATTTCCTAAGTCTTCACAGTCGGTTTAAGGAGCACTTAATTTCCTTTTATTTTTTATTTTTTTTTTTTTTAAAGATTTTTTATTTATTTATTTATTTGACAGAGAGAGATCACAAGTAGGCAGAGAGGCAGGCAGAGAGAGAGAGGAGGAAACAGGCTCCCTGCTGAGCAGAGAGCCCGATGTGGGACTCGATCCCAGGACCCTGAGATCATGACCTGAGCCGAAGGCAGTGGCTTAACCCACTGAGCCACCCAGGCGCCCCTTAATTTCCTTTTAAATCTATCCTTGTCTGGGGGCACCTGGGTGGCTCAGTGGGTTAAAGCCTCTGCCTTCGGCTCAGGTCATGATCCCAGGGTCCTGGGATCAAGCCCCGCATCGGGCTCTCTGCTCAGTGGGGAGCCTGCTTCCTCCTCTCTCTCTCTGCCTGCCTCTCTGCCTACTTGTGATCTCTGCCTGTCAAATAAATAAATAAAATCTTAAAGAAAAAAAAAAAAGAATATGATTCGCATGCTTTAAAGAAAAAAGAAAATCTATCCTTGTCTGCCTTGACATCTCTAAGATTCACCTGGGGGAGCTTTACAAATCCCACTGCCTGGACCCCACCCCTGACTGATGAAATCAGGACCCCAGGGATTGGGACAGTGATATCAATGAGAGCCAAAGCTTCCCGGTGACTTTACTATGTGGCCTCCATCGAGAATCATCCGTCTAGATCCCTGAATGGGAGTAACCGGGGTGGTGGCTTCTATCTCCCCTCCTTTAACTGGAGGATGGGCTCTGTAAAGCTCCAGACACTTCCAACTGGAGAATTCAGCATTCCTAGAGGGACGATGTTCTATCCTTCTTGTGTGCTGGCTGGTTGAGACCAGTCTGCAACCAGGACCAATGAAATCAGAATTCCAGAGAAATGGAACTCAGCCAGGAGCTGTTGTTCAAATTTCTCAGGTAACTCCAATGTGCAGCCGAGGTTGAGAGCCACTGCTTTAAACGGTGCTGACGTTGTTTGGAAGAGGAAATAAAGACGAGTCTGCTCCCCATTAACCCCACGGAGCCACAGTAACCCGGCAGCAGCTGTCACACGTGTGCAAAACACCTTCTCTCCCAGATCTAGATTTATGGCCTCGGACAAACAACAGAACCCTACCTTGGCATGGTGCCGTCTTCCCCAGTGCTAATTAAAACCTAAATAATTCTCATTATTATGTGCACAAAATAAATGGGCTTCAATTTAAGACAACTTTCCCACTGTGTCCTGGTTAATGTAATCACAACTTACAGGTTTTCACAATCATAAATATGAGTTTTATTTTAACGAGGAGAAGATATTTATAGCTAGTCATCCCACTACTATTTTTTTTATTTAAACTAGATATGGGGTCATGTAAAAAAATGACTTGTACAGTGATTGATAATGGGATAACAACATGTACTCTCTTCAATCACTAATCAATATGATTATCACTAGCGTCTTTCAATTTAATTGTTGCTTCTTATCGTCCGTCATCAGTTTCATTAAGTTTTTGGCAGGTAGGGGAGGAAACAGGATGCAGATAACGGTATGAAGGATGCTAGCTGAATGATAAGACTATACTCCCAGAAAATGCAAAGAAATAAACTGAGTTTATTAAATAATTTGGCAAAGCGATGAGACCAGAGAAATACCCGCTACTGCACAACATTCTCTAGCCATTCTGCTTCCCACCAGCAACTCTGGACTCCTCCCTGGACAGAAAAAGAGTGTGCCAGCACACACCATCTGCTTGAGGCTCTAGCTTTGAACCCCTGGACAAAGTTGGCTTTTAACAACGAAAGCATTATTACGTAAATACATATTTGCCATGCTCTGGTTTTGAAGCATTAACAAGTGTGAACGAAAACCATTGAAGTCTTCCTTTTCCGCCTCCCTGGGACCAACCTCGAAGCAGGTGGGTGACCCAACAGCTGCTTTTGGATATGGTAATTGGAGGAAGGAGAATGGGCCAAGAAGTCTGATCAAGCCAGGGCTGGTCTGTCTGACCCTGCGGCCTCTGAAGCAAGACCTGGGGTTCTGTGGAGTGGAGCCAGGCAGAGGCTTGGATGGGAAAGTGGGCAAATTGGGTGCCATGTGGTGTGGGGCCCCTGAGTGGTCTCAGAGTCAGTAAACTGGGGAGGAGGAGGCAACACAGGGGACAAGGGCTGGCATTTCTCCCAGAGGAAGCAAACTGTCTTGACAAGGACCGCCTACCAGCACCCAGGGGCTCCGCGCTTCTCTTATGGGCCAGATTAAATCTCCGAGAGCACGGACAGAGGATGTGGACGGAGGACGTTGATGCCAACCACGGATCCTGGCTTTCAGGTGGCTAACCTGGGATTTTAAGGTCCTACCAGAGTAGTGAAAAGAACTTAGCACCCACCGCAAAGGGGTACGGGATAATGAAATGACAACCATGTCCATTTTTCTGGACCAGCTGAACTGAGCAGAGAATATACCAGAAGATCACGCTGGTCCTATCCACCTATAAGGATATCGGTGAGCCTGCACATGTCCTCACACCTCTGCAATGGGGCAGGTTTTATCTACTTGTGAGGTCAGAAGCCCAGGGAAAAACAGAAAGCAAGGGAATGTGTTTATAAAGACTAAAAGACATTTGAAAACGTTCCCCATGCTGTGTTTTCAGACTGCGCCGGTTAACGTAATTCAGGGACGTCTGCTCTGTATCAGCCTTTCCTTGATGGTCCTCAGCCACATCAAAACGTTAAAAGGGTCAAGCCCATTTCAGTATCCAGTGTCTGGCGAGTACACTTAAGTATGGAATACAGTGCAGCCATTTAAAATCATACAGGGAGGGGTGCCTGGGTGGCTCAGTGGGTTAAAGCCTCTGCCTTCGGCTCAGGTCATGATCCCAGGGTCCTGGGATCGAGCCCCGTATCCAGCTCTCTGCTCAGCGGGGAACCTGCTTCCCCCCTGCCTCTCTGCCTACTTGTGATCTCTCTGTCAAATAAATAAATAAGTAAAATCTTTAAAAAATAATAAAATAAAATCATACAGGGAAGGATACTTCAGGGTATGTTAAAAATGGCATTTCTGTGTGATTCGGTTTTGGGGCAATTGTCTAAAAAAACTTATAGTGATCTGTACCATGAAGTGCCATCAGCAGTAATCTCTGAATTACAGAAAAACTATTGGAATTTCTTTTCTTTTGCGGGGGGAGTGGTCCTCTTTTGCATTTCCCAAGTTTTAATAACCGTGTGTTAATTTTCCAATCAGTTAAGTCATTTTACAAGGGCTCAAGTTTAAGGGTGATGTAACATTCCTTTAGACATTGAGGTTTTGATGTGCTTGGCCACCAACGCACCTCTTATTTCAGGCTGCTGACGAGGAGGTGGTCCTCAACTTTTCCCTCGAGGTTATCAACCACTCAGGGATGCTAATGGTTGGGGAACCTAAACTGACCAAGGCCAGTACCCCAGCCAGTTGCATTCTTCTCTCCCCTGGAAAGTTCGGGAATTCTGGAGAAGGCATTCGGCTAGGACAGTGGGTGACATCTATTGATTGGGTCAAATTCTGAGACCCGCTGGGTGCTGTTTTGACTTGAGTCTCTCCAACCCGGGGTCAGCAAACTTTTTTCAGGCAATAAACAGTTTAGGATTAAGGGGCCATATGAGCTCGGTTGCAAGAAGGCATCTCTGCTGTTACAGCAGGGAAACACCTTCGATCACACACAAATGAGTGTGGCTGTGTTCTATCAAAACTTGATTTACAAAAAAAGTAGTGTGCAGACCCCGGAAAACCTCCAGGTTTCTTAACTTAGTTCAAGAAGAGGAAGCGACCAGGTACCAGCCAAGTCAGTCCCTGTAAATACAGTCAAAACTCCCTTATCCGCATTTCACTTCCCATGGATTCAGTTACGTGTGGTCAACTGTGGTCTGGAAGCAGATGAACCTCCTTCTGACCTATCATCAGAAGGTCAACAGCAGCCCTGACAGTACGACACTCTGCCTATGTCATCCACTGTCATCTCATCACATGGGCATTTCATCACCTCACATCGTCACAAGAAGAATATGGTGCAGTGAGATGCTCTGAGAGAGTGAGAGAGATCCTATTCCTATATTCGAATTTTGTTCTAATTCCTCTGTTTGATTGCTGTTGCTGTTAATCTTTTATCTGTGCCCAACTTATAAATTAAACTTTATAACAGGTATGGGTATGTAAGCAGAAACAGGTGTATGGGCGGTTTGGTATTATCTGTGGTTTCAGGCATCCACTGGGGGTCTTGGAATGTGTCCCCCACAGGGAAGGGGGGACTACATAACTGAATGTCGCTTTTTAAGCTTTTTCCATATGAGGGATTAGCAGTGGCGACTCTATGCTGAACGGAGGGAAGCCCACTATTGTGCTTATGTCTGTCTTTCTTTTCTTTCTTTCTTTCTTTCTAAAAGATTTTATTTATTCATTTGACATAGAGAGACACAGCAAGAGAGGGAACACAAGCAGGCAATGTGGAGAGAGAGAGAGGCAGGCTTCCCACCGAGCAGGGAGCCTGACTCGGGACTCGATCCCAGGACCCTGAGCCAAAGGCAGATGCTTAACGACTGAGCCACCCAGGTGCCCCATGTCTTTATTTATTATGTTGGTTTTTCCTCCAACTAAGCTACGATTACCTGAAGTTTGAGGAATGAGTCTACATTTTTAATACCATGTATGAGACGTGATACACACTCAATACTCAACAGAGAAGGTGCTCGACACGCCCTTGCTGGGAACGGCGAAGGAGTGAGTGTCCTCCTACACCGAGCTCGTGTGAAACCGAGTTCTTGAGTGACGCCCCCTGGGAGCCACTCCAGCTCTGTCCAGGTAGACTCCACTTTGAAAAGGACAACCTGTGTTCCCCCACAAATATACCTGTACCTTCCAGAAGGATTTGTTCCTGTTCTTTTTTTCTTTCTTTAACATTTTCTTTCTTTATTTACTTATCAGAGAAGCAGAGGGAGAGGGAGAAGCAGGCTCCCCACCAAGCAAGGAGCCTGATGCGGGACTGGATCTCAGGACCCTGGAATCATGACCTGAACTGAAGGCAGATGATTAACCGACTGAGCCACCCAGGCGCCCCAGGCAGGAACTTTCTAGAAGAGATTTCTAGAAGATGTTGACACAAAGAACCATAATGTAGGCCTGGCCAAAAACGGTTCTAAAGGGTTTCTTAGTTCTTTTCAAGGACTGTTTTCACCTGGAAAAACGAGTTCGAGTAGATGATGTTTGTGAGTCCTTATAGCTCTTGCCTCGTGGCACTTAGGTGCCCCCACGACATCCTCCTGCATCCTGGTCTGCATTCCCTGGGCTCTGGGAAGGCTCCAAAGAGGTCACCTTGTCAGGAAAGGCTCTCTTGACCGTTATGACACAGTCTCCATCTTCATCAATTTCCACAAATGCAGAACACGTAAATGGAGGAGAGATGAATAGGTAAAGCTCTGTAGCCTCTAGAGCCAGGCTCTTCCCTCAGTGGGTCCTGATGGAACCCAGAGCCCAATCTTGGGGTAAGGCTCTTGAATCATCAAAACATCCACTCCCAATGACATGGCCCCAACAGAAAGAGGCTGGGGTAAAAGCCAGGTCAGAAGATGGATTCTCACCAATATTAATAAGGTATGGGGCTGAAATCTAGAAAGAATTGGCTTGTCCCATAAGGTAAGTACTTTGCAGGACAGGTACGCTGATTTTAATGTGGGATATCTATTAGTGTACTTATGTGAACATAAGCATAGTCCAGAAAATCCATACAGGATGTACACAGATATTTGATAGTGTTCATTTTTCTTTTCTTTTCTTTTTTTAAGGTTTCATTTATTTGAGAGAGCATGAGCAGGGGGAGGGCCAGAGGGAGGAGACTCCCCGCTGAGTGGGGAGCCCAACATGGAGCTCGATCCCGGGACCCCGGGATCACGACTTGAGGCAAAGGTAGACACTTAACTGAGTGAGCCACCCAGGCGCCCCATAATCATTTTTCCAAGTAAATGTTAACAGTCACTGAGAAGATGTACGCTCAATCCAGTGATCAGAAAGCAAATCCTGGAGTTCGAGGTCCCCACCTCCCCCTGATACACCAATGACAACCATTCTAGGTCACCAAGATTTCTGCACAGAGGCCTGCAGAAAGGACACAAAGCTGGAAAGAAAGCTGGGCCACAAAGAAATTCCAGGGAGAAATAATAGGGAAATCGCCCCAGAAAGCAAATGCCAGAGCTTCTCCAAGGTCCCAGGCACAGATCCTGCCGCTGGCCCTCAGCACCCATGGGGCCAAGAAACTGTCATTAACTCTCGGAGCCCAGAGGCTGAGGGCACAGTACGGAACCAGGGTGGTGGGGGTTGGGGGGGGGGCGCACTACTCACGCGGTCGTTGCTTCCTTTGTTGTCTTCGTACTTGGTTTCTATATGAATGGAGAATTTCGGCAGAAAGGAACACTACGGGGGACAAAAAGTAAAGTTCCATTAGCATACCATTTTTTCCTCTCTTCACATTCACCGTACATCTCTGGACCCTCTCCTGACCATCGTGCTGGGTGCACTACTCCCGATCAGTAATGTGAAGATACTAGGTCAATATCCAAATTCAGAAAGAAAGCCGCCTTTGGCAACATGAACACACTTGTACCCAGAAGTCAGGCCAGAGTTGTCCATTTCCAAAAAGGAGTACGTTCTCTGAGTCCTATGACAGGCTTTTGAAAAGCAAACCCCTGAAACAGGCAGTCCCAATGCTGGGGTGCTTACTGCCTGCTGCTAGATACCTGGGGACCCAGCCTTAACCTTTATATCAATGTGCATAGACAGCTAGGGCGGTGGTATACGGTAGGAGAACTTGAAGATAACACATTATTGACGTTGGACACACCCGGATTTTGGTTTTGAGTTTATCACCTGGCAGCTCTGTGACCGGGAGTCACATCATTTACATTTTCTGAACCCTGGCAGCATGGAAATGGGGGTAATAATTATTGCATATAGTAACGTTTTGAGGGTTCAATCAAATCATATGTGTAAAACACGTAACTGCTAGGCACAGGGGAAGTGTTCAACAAAGGAGAGCCATCAGAATGAGGCTGTAGCTGAGCTTGACATAAAGGGCATCCCCCCTTTTCGGCAGCACAGGGGAGAGAAACCCCAAAAGCACACTGCCCTACTGTCGTCCGGGCTCCATGAGTCACCGTCTGTGTATTAAGTAGATGTTAAGGGTTAAGGTAGCCTGAGAAGAGGATTCTGACGGCTGTTGATGTAACCTCCCTCCTGCTGGGCATTCACTTTCCTGGCCACAAGAGACGGGATTGGAGGCTAATGGCGAAAATGACCCAGCAACTCCACCGGGAGGTGCAGGTGTCAGAGAAATGAGACTGGCTGATCCGCCCACAATCCTGAGTCTGGCTCCTTTACTGATGTATCCAACACACATGGAACACGTATTCCATATACCAGGCGCTGGTCTAAGCGCGTTCAAGTTCTCGTTCATTTATTCCTCATAAACATGCCATGGAGTAGGTATACCAGGATGATCCCTGCTTTCAAGATGAGGGAACAGGGACACAGAGAGGTTGAGTAAATGGCCCACAATCACATAGCTCGTAAACAGTCATGTCCAGATTATAAGGCTGGTGGCCTTGGTCCCCGTGTCCCTGCTGTTCATCACTATCCCGCTGGTTCTCAAAGTGGGGTGTTCAAAACCGCTACAGCAGCAGCGTTCTAGAACCAGCGAGAAACGCAAATTCTTGGGCCCAACCCTGTACTCACTGGGTCAGAAGGTCTAGGGAAAGGGCTCAGGCATCTGAGTGTATGTGTGTGTGTGTTTAAAGATTTATTTATTTATTAGAAAGTGGGAGGGGGGTGCAGAAAGAGAATCCTCGAGCAGACTCCCTACTGAGCACAGAGCCTGACATGGGGCTCGATCTCACGGCCCTAATAGCATGACCTAAGCCAATCAAGACATAAGCCGAAGTCAAGAAGTTGACGCTTAACCAACTGAGCCACCAGGCGCCCCCCGCCCCACCCCAGGCATCTGTGTTTGGCAAGCCTTCCAGGGGGATGTAGGTGCCAGCTTTCACTGGAAAACCATCTCATTACCCCGCACACGGGAAGAAAACAGTGTGCATTAGCTAAAATTCAGAAGTCTACGATACTTCGCCCCGTGTGCTTCATCGCCCCCTAGTCCAGGATCCCCTTTCAGCGCAGCAGAGAACCCTAGCAGCATGTGTAGGAGGAAGCAGAGGCCTTGGACGTGCCATTGATAATTCCGACATCACGTGACTGTGTGCCCTCGGCATTCATCTGTCTTAATCCAAGTCAAACAAGCAAGCTGAACCATGACTAAGGAAACACAGAAACAATCAATCCCAGTAATTGTCTTTAAGGAGAATGAAGCTCTGTGATTATTAACACCTTCTCTGCTGTGTCCTCTCAAAACCCTCACTTCACAGCTGCTGCCCTCACACACACACACACACACACACACACACACACACACACGCAGTCCAGGGGATGTCCAAGGCAGGGCTGATCAACACGAATCAAGACATTGGAGGAATCGGAGGGGCGCAGAGGCCCACAGCAGAAGCTCTTGCTTGACATGGGAACTTGGGCAGGTGCACCTCCTGAGACCCTTTTAAAAATATCAAGCCTTCCGGCAAACTGATTGGTCCTTTTTAACCCATAATTCACTGGAGGATCAGTGCAGGGCGGGGACAGTGCCAGATGGCAAGAGGACAGTTGTCCTGGGCGGGGAGCTGAGTCTGACTGCATCAGAATGGAGCACTCCACGAGGAGTTTTTATCGGTTGAACCCTAAACCACTTAACTAAGGTCGAACAAAATGAATTTTTGCATTTGGATATTAAGCCCAAATATGAAATGCAAAACTCGTATGCAAATTACCAGATGCTGTTATTTTTTTGAGTCAAGGACTTAGGTTATTTTCATATCAGAAATGGTAACCCTGCCAGAGGCTGGGAGTACACCTGGTTTGGCTAGGGGGCGGGGTTGGGGGGCTGTAAGGGGATACACAGATACACGGATGGGACAGGTCCACTCTAGGCTGGTCAGGGTCTTTTCGTGGAGCAGGGGTTTGGGACTGATCATTGCCTTGGGATATCCAGTGGCTGGTTCTCCAAGCCGTGGAGGTGTGGTGTTAAAATCAGGACGACATCTGGCCTGGAGCATTTTCAGAGCTGTCACTAAAATCTTTCTGGCTAGAAGTCCATCTTGAGATCTGGTTCTGTTCACCCGACACACGTTAGCTGCCCTAAAAACCCAGTCCACTAATCCTAGTAGAGTCTTAGTGATTACCCAAGGTTTTTCATGCCTCCTGGCTGGCTTCTGAGGTTATCCTGAATCTCTTCCCTTCTCTAGACCCCCTGGGCTTCCTTCTTCCTCTCTTATAGCGGATAATTTTAACTCATAGTTTGGTAAGACCATGTGACAGAAACACCCAGAATTTCTCTCTCTTCCACTGCAGATCTGCTCATTTCTTTATGCTGCTGCTTCTTCTTTGTGAATCAGAGAAAGACGCTGCTTTCTGCATTCCAGTGGAAAATCATATTAACGAGAACTGAGACAGAGAGCAACAGACCAGGGCTCAAAACTGGACTTGAGCAAATTATTGTGGCGTTCCCAGCCTCAGTTTCCCCGCGACAGAACGGGGACCACCCTTCTCTACTCCATAGGAGTGTTGAGAAGATCAGTAAGATCATTCTGGCAAACCCCAGCACAGGGCCTGGCGCATAGCAGATGCACAACAAAAAAATATTTGTAAGTCTCTTCTCTGGAAACGTGTTTCATCGATTATTTGCAATTTCTCCTGGCTTCCTTCCTGCATGAAAAGTGTCATATTCCTAAAATACGGGTATCAAATTCCTTCACGGATGTTCCTTCCTTCATCTACAATTAATGGCATGTCTCCTTGTGTCCACAATCTAACTCTATGAAAAGAGTAGCACATGGGGTGCCTGGGTGGCTCAGCAGGTTAAGCATCTGCCTTCGGCTCAGGTCATGATCCCAGGGTCCTGGGATATAGTCCTGCATTGGGCTCCTTGCTCAGCAGGGAGTCTACCTCTCCCTCTGCCTCCTACTCCCCCTGCTTGTGCATGATTTCTCTCGCTATCTCTGTCAAGTAAATAAATGCAATCTTTAAAAAACAAAACAAGGAAAAGAGTAGCCCAGGCCTCCGGTCTGCCCTTTCTCACCTCTCCCTCTTCTCAACCAGAGCAGCAGGGTATGGAAATGACCAAAGGTCCAAGAATTTTCAAACCAGCACCGCTTCCCTGTCCACACCCTGAGGAACTCTCTACACTGTTTAACATGAGCCAAGAATGCCACCTTCAATGGAGGGGTCTCCTAGGGTCTGGCCTCGGCCCTATTTTCTTGCTCTGAACCCCCTCCCTTGGTGATCTCACCTGCCCGTCACTTTGCTGCGACCACGTTCAGGCTCATCTCTCTAATGCCACCTGCTCTTCTCCCATGTCCAGCTACCCACCGGCCATCCCCAACAAGGGTCCTGAAGCATCCAAACTGGAAGGTCCACACTGAGTTCAAATGTTCTCCTGCCCCCCATGATCACCCGAGGGCCACCATAACAAACGGCTATGAGCGGTGTGGCTCATCACCCTTAGTTCTAGAAGCCAGAAGTCTAAAATCAAGGTGTTGACAACGTACTGCTCCCTTTGAAGGGTCCAGGGAGAACCCTTCCCTGTCTCTTCCAGCTTCTGGTGGCCCCAGGTGTCCCTTGGTTTGTGGCTGCTCCAACCTCTTCCTGCGCCTTCAGATCACCTTCTTTTCCCTGGGTGTCCTCTTTTTATAAGCTACCAGTTACTGGATTTAGGCCCATCCTATTCCTAGTGTGATTTCATCTTGGATCTCAAGGTCTGAAGCTAATTACATCTGCAAAGACCCTATTTCCAAAAGGTCACACTCAAAAGTTCCAGTGGGCATGAACTTTGAGGGGACACCATTGAACCCACTACACTCACCCATCACATCCAATGAAAGCCCAAATCCTGCTGGGTCAGCTTCCCTCCTTAAAAGCAAAACCTAGAATCCTCTGTTGATACCCTAATTTTCTTCATGGCTCTGCCCTATATTCCTCCCAGCCAGTCCCAGAAGACCACTTGCCAGTCCCTGGAACACATCTGACCGCCATGTTTTTTTTTGCTGCCCACAGCATTTTCAGCCTGAAGCCTCCTTCTTAAATCTCACCCACAGACCATCTCACATCCCACGTCAGAATGATGATTCCCCTGCGCACAGGGAGCATTCTGTTTGTACCTTTGTCACACACTTATCTCCTTTTCTATCTCCACAGCTGGCTCAGTGTCTGGCTCACCCGTCAGAAGATAAGCTGCAACCTTTCCCTCAGGGGGATTCTTCCCTACTCCCTGCCGTCACTGCCACAAGTCCCCAGACATTCCAGTCTGAAAGCTTCTGTTTCAGTTCTGCTTTCTGTGACTAAGGGCTTTGTTCTAGCCAGGAATATACCATCTCACCTGGGCACCCTCAGCGATCTCAAGGGAACCCCACCTTCCAACCTTGGACTTCCTCCAAACAAACATGTCCTATCCCCTGAAGATTCGGACACATTTACACCAAAGAGGGGGATTCCATGCCACTGAGGAGTGTGGGAGCAGAAGACAGAATTGGGAACCTTGACACAACCAACTGGAATGTGTCTCTTCTGAAGGGAGACACTAGGAGTTTCATCCACTGGTACAACTGGAAGGCGTCAAGGGATTCAGAAGATTCCTGTGCTCTCTATGACACAGTTACTTGGGAGCACTGAATGCTTTTAGTCCCGTTTGGCTCATAGAAAGACTAAAATACTCATGGCAGGCAGAATTCTCAGGTGGCCCCCAAGACTCTCAGCCCTTGGGGGGTGCCTGGGTGGCTCAGTGGGTTAATGCCTCTGCCTTGGGCTCAGGTCATGATCTCAGGGTCCCGGGATCGAGCCCCGTGTCAGGCTCTCTGCTTAGCAGGGAGCCTGCTTCCCTTCCTCTCTCTCTGTCTACTTGTTCTCTCTATCTGTCAAATGAATAAATAGAATCTTAAAAAAAGTAAAAAAAAAAAAAAAAAAAAGACTCTCAGCCCTTGGGATATACACCTAGCCCAATCCCTCCCCCCAAAGTGTGGGTAAGACCTTTGAGAATAACGGGATAGTGCCCTTTGATTAGATTGCCAAGGCAATCAGATGATAGGACATTATATAAATTCTTTTTTGAAGAAGCTGAGATTCTGGCTGCTCTGGAAGAAGTAAGTGGCCATGTGGGGAGATGGCCATGGGGCTAGCGCCAGGGAAGTTTCCAGATGCTGCGAAAGACCCCTGGAGGCCAGCCAACTAGAAAACTGGACTTCGGTCCTATTAACAGCAACAAACTGAAACCGGCCAACCAGGGAGCCTAAAAAAGGACCCTGGGCCTCAGATGAGACTGGGGCCCAGCCTAGTGAGACTCTGAGCCACGACCTAGCTAACCTGGGCCCGGCAGACACTCTGAGATAATACATTTGTGTCTGAAGTGGCTAAGTTTGTGGGGAATTTGTTGTGCAGCAACAGGAAAACCAGTAAGAATACCTAACCTCAAGAATCACCCGTTTGGCTTTCATCTGCGTAAAAAAATCACTCCGTGGCAGTCTGCAAAGGTCTCAGGAAAACGGGGGATTTGTGCTCGTCTAACTTAGTAGCTCCGGCTGCGGAAGTCGGCGGGTTTGTCGATGACACGGCTTATGGCCCAGGGTGACGTCTGCCAGTAACCGATGGCACTGAGCTTGCCACGGGCAGGTGTCCCAATGGGGCAGGACCCGCCTCGCCCACAGGAAGCAGGAATCCGGTAGAAAGAGCACAGGCTTTGGAGTGAAACAGACGTTAGTTCAAAGCCCAGCTGCTTTCCTCACAAACTCCGTGACTCCGAGGAAATTCCTTGATCCCTCTGAGCCTCAGTCTTCTCCACAAAATGGACACGGTACCAACCGCATCACTGTGGCATCAAGATGGAATGATCGAGCAAAGGGCCAGGCAGTGGCTGGTGGGACGGGTGCCCAGCCCACTGCACCCCTGCCCGTGGGATCCCACGGGCTCTGCGGGAAGGAAAAGGCTGGGGTGGGGAGATCCTCCCTGCACACATGCACGGTCACGCGGGGAGACTGTGGACTTGGAGGGGTGGTGGCAACAAGAGGAAACCTGACGACGGGTCCTTCCCAAGATGTGGTGGCCACACCACACACCACAGAGCAGATTTACGCTGTCCTGGCCTCACTCTGCCTCCTGCCCCGCTGTGCTGTTGAGGACTGTGGGATCGTCTTCTCCCTGTCTTTGTCCTTCCTAACGGCCTGAAGCAGCTCCTGCTTCTGTGGGCAGGGCTTGCTCCCCCCCCGACCTCTTTTCTGCTTTCTTCGACCCCCTGCCAACTTCAGGCCGGGCAACAAGAACACGACCAGGATCCCTGTGGACTCCCTTCTTTCCTAGACGTAAAAGGCTTTATTCCTTCTCGTTCACTCAGCCTTATTACAAAAACCGAGGCTCAGACAAGTTGAGAAATAGCATCCAAAAAAAAAAAAAAAAAACCCACCAGCATCTGGGAGCCCCAGGGGTCCCCTGAGATGACCCTGCTTCAGGCAGAGGACCAGGCCAGTGACTCTAGAGCAGGAAGATGAAGAGGGGAGAGAGGCAGTAACGTGCCCGAATCCCCTGGAGCCCGGGGGACCTCATGAGTCAAGTCAGCCCCTCCCTCCTTGCCTTCCTCCCCTGGGCCCATTCAAGATCTGGAATCTTCTTTCTCATGAAGAATCTTTTTTTCCCCCCTCTCTCTTCTTGACTAGAAAAGCAGCTCGGCCAGGAGAATCGTCCCTGATACTCACTTTATTCCATGCAGGGTTTGTTTTGCCCCCTAACGCCCTAAAAATAGTAGCAGTGTCACGGGGACATGAGAGACACGAGGCAAAGCTCTCCTGTCATCTCCTCTTTGATTTTCTCGCTTAGATCCTCCAGAGCCAGAAAAGTCTCACGAGGGCCGCTAGCATCGGCTCCTGCTACAAGCAGCTTCTTCTGGACCCAGCAGCCACGCACGCAGCTTCCGTAGGCCTCCACTGGCAATGGTGGCCACGGCCATTACCGCGCACTTGGGAAACTCCCAGCACCCGAAGCCAAGTGCGCAGGAAAGCGAGGGGTCTCTGCGGGACACGGGAGAGCGCGGGCTTGTGTCTCTGGGAAGTGATGAGAGACTCTGGGGAAGGAGAACACCGGGAAAAACCAGTGGAGTACCTGGCCCGCTGCAACAGTCATTTCCAGACCCAGCACTCCCGGGGCCAGTGTCGGGAAAGGGGAGCGGCCCGGGCAACCAGCACGGCGGGGCTGGATTTTCAATTCACTAGAGACATGCTTCGGAAACATGAAAGAGCTATTTTTAGTCCGGTGATTGATTAGGGTTGCCATGGCAATAAGAAACACTTACGAGAAGAAAACTAGATGGAAGCAAGTCTTAAAGAGAAAGGGGCAAGCCCGTGGGAATTTCATAGTTTCCGGCGGCGGGTGCAGGAAGCCCATTCTGCAGGCCGCGCACGTGCACGGGCAGAGGGGATGGGGGCGGTAGAGACCGGACCTGGGGAGTCCAGTCTGAGGCTCTCCAGGGGGTGGCCTGCACCTTCCAGGCGTGGCAGGGGCCAGACTTCTGGAAGAAATGAGCACCGTCCACGACAAGGAACACCATTATGGTCATGCTGTCCTCCCTCAGTTCCCGGAGCTTGATGAAAACCATGAGCTAAAAGCGTATTGATCCTGCCCTACATCAGTTTACAAAGTAAAGTAAAAATCCCCTGTGCTTCCTCTCACAGTAGATTTCTAGAACTTTCTGAATGACGCCTCATGGTGCGTCTGTTAAAAATGGACTCCAGGCCCCTGGACTCATGATGTGCTCTCGGAAAGTCAGTGGCGCCCCCAGAGCCCACCCCTGAAGCCAGGACTTGATTTTTCTGTTCTTTTTTTTTGTAAAGATTTTACTTTTTATCTGAGAGCGAGCAAGAAAGAGCATGAGCAGGGGGAGAGGCAGAGGGAGAGGGGAAAGCAGGCTCCCCGCTGAGCAGGCAGCCTGACGCGAGGCTGGATCCCAGGACTCTGGGATCACGACCTGAGCCAGAGGCAGATGCTTCACTGACTGAGCCACCCAGGCCCCCCTGTTTTTTTTCTTTTTTAAATAGCTTTATTCATATCGCATATTATTGACCATTTCAAGTCTTCAGGCAGTGGTTCTTAGTATATTCACGGAGCTGTGTAACCGTTAACACAATGTGATTTTAGAATAATTTCTTTACCCCCAAGAAAAAGCCCCATACTCTGAGCAGTCACTCCCCATTCCCACCTCCCCATTCCCCAGGCCCTAAGCAACCCCTAATCTAACTTTTTCACTCTCCGATCTGTATCCTCTGAACATTTCATACCAATGAAGTCACATCATGTGTGGTATTTTGTGTCTGGATTCTCCGATTTAGCTTCCTTTTCATGGCAGAGCAGTACTCCATTACGTGGACATACCATCTTAAACTTTATCCACTCATCAGCTGACGGACATTTGTTTCTACTTTCCCGCTATTACTAAGAATGTGCCATGATCGTTCTTGCCAAGTTTTTGTAGAGACACATGTTTCCATTTCTGTAGGGTATACACCCAGAGTAAGAATGCTAGGCCATATGGTAACTTTATGTTTAACCTTCTGAGGAAGAGCGAGGTGGTTTTCCAAACTGACAACAGCATTTCACATTCTCACCAGCAGGGTAGGCAGGTTCTAGGTTTTCCACAGGTTTGTCAACACCCATCACGGAGCCTAAGGCGGGGCTTGAACTCACGACCCTAAGTCAAGACCTGGGCAGAGTTCAAGAGCTGGATGCTTAATTGACAGACCTACCCAGGTGTTTCTTAACCCAGGGAAGTTTTGGTATTACCTTTGGGTCAAAAATGATGATGCAAGGTAACCACAGGGAAGTCTTGATATGTCTTTGGGTCAAAATGATGATGTTTCTTAACCCAGGGAAGTTTTGGTATTATCTTTGGGTCAAAATGATGTTGCAAGGTAACCACAGTCAACATTCCTCTTGTCCAGTCTGAGACAGACATGACGTAACACTGAGATAACGATGACAGCAGTACGGCACGATTCCAAGTATTGGATAAACAGTAATTTTTTCTCAACTCTTAACCCTCACATGGCTCTAGGAGGGATGTACGACTATCACCCTTGTCTCACAGGTAAGACGTCATCGGCCCAAATCACATCCCATTTACGTGATGGAGCTGAGACGCAGCCCAAGCTGTCTGGCTTGGAAGTTCAAGCTCATGACCCTACAACTTGCTGCCTCTTGAGCGTTAGGAAATCACACAAGTGTTTCTAGTGGAGCTGAGGGCTCAGTCAGGGGTGATGGTGACAAAGGCATAGGGTTTGCTTCTTGGTGGGTCCTGTGGCCACTGAGAGCAAAGCAAATATGGCTGTGTACACCTGCCAAATGACAGTTATGCCCTGCTTCAAACGAGCCTGAGGAAGAAAAAGAACCATTTACTCAAAAGACACACTGGGGAAATAATTATTCATTTAAGAAATTCACAGTGGTATTCCTTTAAATGCCAAAATATCCTAGTACCCTTCAAATACAATCATTTTCAAAAATTGATTTTAAATATGATGGCTTAAGTTAATTCCTGCTGTGAAGTGCATTCAAAATCCTGCTCAGGATTCAAGGAAGGGCATAAATTCTCAGGTGTAAAAAATATTACGTATGAAAAAATATTCATCACTGTACTATTGGTCCTATGAAAGACACAGAAGCAACCCAAGTCTGCCAGTAGAGGGCTGGTTAAGGACATTGTGGAGAACTCCAAAGCCATTAAAAACCAAATTATGGGGCACCTGGTTGGCTCAGTCAGTGGAGCGTGTGACTCTTGATTTCCCGGTTGTGAGTTTGAGGCCCACCCTGGGTATAGAGATTATTACTAAAAATAAAATCTTAAAGGGGCACCGGTGTGGCTCAGTTGGTTGAGCGTTAGGACTCTTGGTTCTGGCTCAGGTCATCATCTCAGGGTCATGAGATCAAGTCCCACATCAGGTTCCTCATGCAGTGGGGAGTCTGCTGAAGATTCTCTCTCCCTGTGGCCCCCACCCCAGCTTGGGGTTCTCTCTCTCTCCAAATAAATAAATTAAAGCTTAAAAAATAATAATAAAATAAAATCTTTAAAAAAAAAAAAAGCGAAGAGTAAAAGAGGAGGATCCAGTTTTATAAAAAAGAAAGAAAAGCATGATTTAAAAAAGCACATTAGTATATGCGCAGAAAACATGCAGAAAGACACCAAAATATTCTCATGGAGGACAGCAGTAGAAATCACGAGGTCCTTTCATTTCCCATGATATACATTTTTATAATGCTTGTATTTTATAATAAACATCTACTTTTTCAGTAAGCAGGGAAAAAATTCAAATCCAATAAAAAAGTAAATGAACACATCTGTGAGCTCCTCAAGTAACTATATGGGATCTAATGGAAGTCACAGGCATTCTAAAAAATTCTCTTGAGTCCACTTTAACGGAAAGGGGAACATATTATAAAGAGCATGGTTGAGAAAATGGAGGAGGTGCAAGGGTGGGAAGTTTGGGAAATAGCTTTTTCAAGTGGTTCCTGTCTCATCCCTCACACTTGTTCACAGAGTTCCAGGATGAGGAAGGATCTGAGAGGGGATGGGGTTTTATAGCTCAAACTGCTTTTGTAATGGCACTGGAGGTCCTTCTATAAATAAAGCATTATATAGGGACATGATGGCTGCTGAGGCATATCCATGGAACCTCCCGGACTGAGACAAGCCATGTTTGAAAAAACCAATGATTGACCTCAATAACTTAATTTTATTCCTGGTCATCAGGCAGAATCCTTCCATGTCCGAGGACAAACTTTCCAAGGAGGCTTGGAAAGAAGAATGTTAAACGGAACAGTTGAGAAGCTGGCTTGGGGTACACGAAGTGTTTACAGACTTTCTGAAGATCATTTTCTTTTAGCTTTTATCTAGAACTCAGTGCATTCCCCTCTGGCCATCTTGTTCTGTCTCCATGCACACGTGTCCTCTGCTATCAATGAACATTAAACCCGATATAGACTTGACCTTCTCTCTAATGGAATTCCCCTGAAGACATTGATTCTCTGGTACTATAGTCTATATTATCATATTAAATGTACTCCAAGGCCATACAGGGTATTTCAGCTTGAGCTGGGATCAGTAATAAAAATGAACTTGCAAATGTTTCCAACTTTCACCAGCAGGAGACTTACATCCAGAATGTTCCACAGGGCTAGTGCGATCAAGTCTAGGATTTGGGATTTACTATCTTTTTGGACTCTGGGGCTACAAACTGTGCTATTTGTAAAAGAGTAGACTATGGGGGTGGGGGTCAACCTGTATGTAAAGGCAGTTAGGAGACATCTAGACCTTAAAGTACCTTCCAACTTCCTTTATTCTTCATCAGGACGTTTCATCCTCCCGATCGACAGACATTTATTGGGGGGGGGGGGGGTTGGCGAGGGAGAAGCAGACTCCCCATTGAGGAGCTCAACACGGGCTTGATCCGGGACTCAGGGGATCATGACCTGAGCCGAAGGGAGATGCTTAACCAACTGGGCTACCCAAGCACCCCCACCCCAACACACACACACACCAATTTGAAGAAGGTGTATGTCTAGCTGTCCTTCCCACTGACTCAGAATCTTAGTCATCATGCAGGGAAAGCTACATAGGAAGCAAGGGGAGATTTTAGGTTCCACTGGGTTCTTGGGTTCCAAGGTGGTGGGGGAGGGAGGAGGAGGAGGAGAAGGGGGGGGACAAGCAAGAGGAGGAGGAGAAGAGGAGGAATAATAATAATAATAATTACTCTTATTATTATTATTATTATCTTAAAGCAAAGAGAAGGAGAAAGGGATTTCATGTAAATAATAGGAATGAGGGGTGCCTGGGTGGCTCAGTGGGTTAAGCCGCTGCCTTCGGCTCAGGTCATGATCTCAGGGTCCTGGGATCCAGTCCCGCGTCAGGCTCTCTGCTCGGCAGGGAGCCTGCTTCCTCCTCTCTGCCTGCCTCTCTGTCTGCTTGTGATCTCTCTCTGTCAAATAAATAAATAAATAAAATCTTAAAAAAAAAAAAAAGTAATAGGAATGAGGATGAATCAGAATGACTTCCCTGATAATATGCTGCATAGGAAGAAAAAGGTGGCCAAAAAGAGCAGTGCGACCTGAAAGAGAGAAGTACGGTGGGGGGTTGGAAAGGAAGGGAGCGTGGGGCGGCGGAGCCTGGAGACATAGCAGGAAAACGCGTGCCTGCGTCCCAGCCCACACCGAGGAAATGAATGTCAGCCTCTCCCAGGCTCCCCGGCAGCCTGCGCCCTACACTGAGGCTCTGTTCATTCATTAGTTCATTCATCGCTGGAGCCTCTTCCGTCCTCTGACAAGCTGAGTAACAGCGTCTCACAGGAGAAGCAAGGCCAGGAAGGAGAGGCAACAAAGACATGAATGAAAATATGTTTTCTCAATGGGGCATGGTTTGCGGCTGGTGCCTCTCTGAACACTGGGCGGGGAAACTACATTCGGGCTCCTGCAATCTAAAGCTGGACCTTTCAAGGATAAACAAGCAGAGGGTGCCTGTGAATACTGATAGCCACCGCAGAGTGAAGGCAGGGCAGGGATTTAAAGAGACAGGCAGAGCGCATCAAATGAAAAAGAATCACATGTTAAATAACAGAGAGGGGAATGCATCAGAAGGATGCCCCAAATATACAGGCCGGCAAAGAACCGGGTAGGAAATTGTCAGATTACAAGCCTTCTCAGTTAAAAACTGCCAGCAGCACCCCTCTGAACCAAACTGGGCAAATTCCTTATCTAAAAATACATTTACTTTCTATTTTTTTTTTTTAAAGATTGTATTTATGTCTTTGACAGAGAGAAAGAGAGAGAGACAGCGAGAGAGGGAACACAAGCAGGGGGATGGGAGAGCGAGAAGCAGGCTTCCCGCGGAGCAGGGACCCTGATGTGGGGCTTGATCCCAGGACCCTGGGATCATGACCCGAACCCAAGGTAGACACTAAACAACTAAGCCACCCAGGTTCCCCTAAAAATACATTAAAAAAAAAAAAAACCCACCCTTAAAGATAAGAGCAATGTTAAAATTCTGAGCTGGAAAGACCGTTACATCCTTGTCGTTAACACATAGTTCAGACCATCACAGAGATGACAAGGTCAAGCACATGGGGGCAATTTTGCAGCGATTTTACTTCATCACTGAAATTTACTATTTCATTACACCCATAGTTATAGGCAATTTCTGGTATTTTTACAGAATGGAATCTGCCCCACAAAATCTGTCTGGTTGTATTATTCTTATCTCCCCAACGTAAACGGAACATGATTTCAAAGGTATTAATGAACTGAAGGAGAGAAAACCAATGTTCAGTGCTGTAAATGCTAAACAGAAAACAAAGAAAGGAAGGTTCCATTAAACAAGTATTTTTTTTCCCCCTCTGACGGCTGCCCTCTGTAAAGTCATTCAGGGTGATGTTTTAAAAAAATGCAGACAATTTCCAAATGCTAATGTTATGGTGGTGAAACCCATTCCATCGCCTGCCCTCTCCCCCCAAGATGGCTGAATTAATTCTCTTTGAAGTACAAAGACGAGCCTGGGAACAGCTAGAGGAAATGTAAAAGGGACACAGCAGACGGAGAACCCTGCTCCTTCCAGGCCTCTCGCTTTACAGGCACCTACAGACTGGGTTGCTGGGATGAGAAGACAAGTTCTAGTCCTGCACAAGAACTATGGCACACCTGTGAATAAGCTGCTTTGCAACTGGTTCCCCCAGCCGACCAGTTCATTTCCTAAATGGAAACAAATCTGATGCATGATTTCACTGTCATCTCAGTAGATGGCTATCTTTGCCGTGTGGGCTCACAGCACTGACTTTGAAAAGACATTTACAGGTTATGACTGTTGGGAGCCCTTCAAACCAATGGAATTTAAGTAAGAGTAATCATTATGCAATGTATTAACCCACTGAAATTTTACAGCAAATGACATTTCCCGAAATAGAACTGACCCACTGACCTATTTTGTGGGTGCATAATGGCTCTAACCCGGAGAGAAGCTTCTGGTATTCCCCTAAGTTTTAGAAGGCTGTCCTTGCAAAAGCCAGGGTCCCAAGGACAAGTAAGTGTGGGAAGTGCTGCTGCTCCCTTTTTGAATGTTCACAGTGTATGGCAAAATCGTAAAGGCTCTGAGAAGTCCTGCAATAACAAAAATCTGTGTAGCTCTGCATAACCCAGTGCTTCCTGTTTAACTGGCTATGTACCATTTAATGGTAGGTATAAATGATTTTATACTGTCTCCATCTAAAGTCGCTTGACCAGTGAAGATTTTCTAAACTTGGCAATTCTGACTTTATTTATGACGCCAGCCTAATGCCATGACCTCAGTCTCCTCTGACTTCAACTATCTTTCTCTGGGAGGGCCTGTGGCCTGTGGCTAATTGCTGCCTTGCTCCTCTGGCCTATGGCTAATTGCTGCCTTGCTCCTCAGCACACCCCCAACAAGAAGACTGTTTCTTTGACCTGGTCCCTACCAGGTCCCAGTTCACATGGCCTCATTTCTAAAGGGCACTGCCCTGTCCACCACCTACCACCCACAATTATGTTCTGCCCTGGATATTCAGGGCTGATTGTGATGCAGAGATAGAAGTCATTTCCTACCTAACTCAGATCCCTACCCCTGTCTCCAGGACTCCAAAGAAGGAATACTTGCGGACCATCCTTCCCTGAGCTTGCATAAGTAGTGGAGATGGCTCCATTGTCCTCTCTGATTTCCATTGAAACAAGATCAATCCTCGAGTTTGGGTAGGAGTGTATTTTCTCTGTACTTGCACCTTTTCCTTGTTATGCAATTCAGTGGCTTCTACTAACCTTGGCTAGGACTCAGTGGAAGGTGAGGAAGGGGGTCCCAAGAAAGCTGGACAGGCACGGAGGTCAATGTCTGCCCACACAGCACCCAGCTCTTTCCATTATCGGGGACCTGATGAGGCCCCGATTTCAAGTGACATTCCTATCCAGAAATATACCTCAATGTCCCTGTTGCCACTCCTGGGAAGATGACCCGAGTTTACCCTGGGTGGCTGATGAGACATTCTCAATGGTGAGCAGGCTTGATTCTTTTCCCTGGCCAGGCTGAACCGACCCTGAACAACCCCATCTGTCCCGGTGGCTCAGCACCATTCGAGGTACTCAGACAAGAGCCCTCTCCCTCTCCCTGCTCTGTTACCATATTCTTCTCTGCCTCTTTCAACAAAATAATTATACTGTCGGGGAACACGGGACAGCCCATGACTACCTCTGCTCCCTGGGTAACTGCAGCTATTCTCATGAACACAAAGGTGCTTCCCCTTTGTCATTGTTCCTTCTGCGATTCTTATTAAAAGATATTTTGATGGAGGGGCTGGCTGGCTCAGTGGGTAGTGCATGTGACTCTGGATCTCGGCGCTGTGAGTTCGAGCCCCACACCGGGTGTAGAGAGGACTTTAAAAAAAAAAAGTAAAAAAAAAAAAAAAAGAAAGAATATTTTGGTGGAGTGGGAGTGGGATGGTCACGGCCCCCAAATATAACAGAGGAACCGTATATCTAAGTCACTGCCATCAACTTCTGATAACTTGTTTCCAAACTCTTACAAATAAGAAAAAAACTTTTTTTCCCCTTTATCACTCCCAAGGCTGAGCTGATGCTCTTGAGCTGTGTCCCTAATCTGGTGTTGCCTTTTTTTAGCTCCAGAAAAACAAAATTAGTGACTCTGGAAGGCAGCCAGCCTCTTCGGGCACCTTCCTTTGTGACTTTACAAACAGAAGAACCGGCAGGTTTTGTAGAACTGGCGAGGTAGTCTGTCCTCTGGAAAACTGTCATCGTGTGATTCTTTGTTGACTCTGTAATTAAGACTTTTTTTTTCCTACAGCCAAGCTAAAGATATTTTTTCCACTTCCTGGGCAAATGGCATTTCCACATAATTCGAACCACACAGTCATACGCAGTGATGAAAAAGCTTTTACGTTCTGGTAACTGTGATCATGTTAAAGCCCTCGATGACCGTAAACAGAAAGTTCTGTTGTCTGGGTTTTGTCACAAATGAGGGTAGCATGAGTTCTCAGTAATAGGCTGGACAGTCACATCTAAGACAAAGGGGATCCTGGGAATAGACGAACACTGCTCTGGGCTAATCCTGTGACAAGAGACAGCTGTCTAGAGTCTTGAGAAGTCCTCTGCCTCCCTGAAGGGTAGGGAGGCCAGGGTGTGGTGACACCAGTGGAGAGTCAGGCACTGGAGAAGTTTAGCTTTGGGCAAAACTTTGGGCACAGACAGGAAATACAGTCTTGAAATGACATCAAGAAGAGGTCTTTAGTATTAAAGGACTGGGGGTAGACAGAGGGCAACGGAAAAGCATTTCAAACAGGGGGAAAAAAGAGGACGACCACTGAAAGCATCTGTCATAAATCCAGGGAGCCGACCCTGTAGTTAGAGAGAAGAGTGGGCTCTTCCACCCAAGCTGTCGTGGGTAGAGAGCGTAAGAACTTGGCCGAGTCCAATGCAAGGGGAGGGGGGGGCTGCTTCAGAGTGACCCCTGAAGGCCTGACGGAGAGCACCTGTAGCTTGAGGGACCAACCCAGACTCCCAGGCATTGCGAAGGCAGAAAGAAAAACTGTGCTATGTTTAGGATGGAAAATCAAAGTGAACTAGCTGGGAACAATGTTGCTTCCTTATGGAGAATGAAACACACACCTTACTTGCTTGACATTCAAAGCCACCAGGACTTGACCTTGCAGGGTCCAGGATCCAGCTACAGCACTGGCCCACTGGGCCTGGAGAAAGCAGGCTCTGGACGAACCTGTGTCCTCTCCCCATATAGAGCCCTTGAAGCCCCACCCCCCAATGGGAAGGTCTTGGAAGGTGGGGCCTTGGGGGGTTGAGTGGGTTTAGATGCCGGCACGAGGGTGGAGCCCTCAGAACGGGATGAGTGCCTTTAGGAGAAGACACCAAAGAGTTTCTGTTTCTCCTAGTTCTAGAAGGACACAGAAGGAGGAAGGCTTTCTCCAGGAACCTAATCAGAGAATATCCTTGAACTTGGACTTCCCCACCTCCAGAGCTGTGAGAAGTCAATGTCTGTTGTTTAAGCCAACCCTGTGCATGGTCTTTTATGTTACAGCCCGAATGAAGACACAGCAGGTGTCTGCAGTTCTAACCCTCAGGTCCCGCTCAAATTCCATCTTCTCCAGGAAATCTTCCCTAGTTCTTCTAGGGAGAATTTCAGTCTCTTCTCTACAACACCCCGGGCTTCCTCCACAGCCCTTAGCACAGATCTTTCCGGAAATACTGACAGTTAGGAATTCATACGGACAGTTAGGAATTCATCTGCTCTCAGGGAATCTTCCCCAGCTCCGCCCTCTTTAGTCTACTTCACTCCCTGAGCCAAACCCATCTGAGGCAGGAAGTACGCGTGCTGTCCTGACAGGTCATTGGATTCGCCTCAGTGAGAACGCGGCACGTTCACGTCAGGACAAGTTCCCGGTTATACAACTCCCTCTCTTCCCTTCCCTTTGGCCCAGCAATGTGCCCCTGTTCTTAAACCCTGCTTGTTGGGGCGCCTGGGTGGCTCAGTGGGTTAAAGCCTCTACCTTCGGCTCAGGTCATGATCCCAGGGTCCTGGGATCGAGCCCTGAATCAGGCTCTCTGCTCAGCGGGGAGCCTGCTTCCCCCCCACCGCCTACCTCTCTGCCTACTTGTGATCTGTCAAATAAATAAATAAATAAAACCCTGATGGTTGTACTTGACTCTCTGAGACCAGTTCTGCCCCCACCCCCGCTACTCCTCTTCCCCGAGGGCTGCCAGGAAAAAAATCAGAAAATGAATAATCTTTCAATAGAAGTACATTCTGTACAATATTTGGGAACTCTGAAAAACTATCTGCTATCAGTCTGAAAATTCAAGTTTAACAGGATGTTCGGTATTTTTACTTGCTAAAGCTGGCAACTTTATTACTCCCGAATCTCATCACCAAGTTACCTGTGAAAGACACCTGTGTCCCAATCTTACGGGGACACCTTCCTGAGACCTAGAAGCTCAGGGCCGCGGTCCAGACACCAGGGCCCTTCTTGTCACATTGCAATTGCTTGTCTGGCTGGAGGCCCCAGGGCCATGCATTCTGCCCACTGCTATAGATTTCTGCTATCAGCCCCACTCAGAGCTCAGCCAGCTCTGTGGGCAGGTCTGGAGCCAGCCCGCCCTCTGGGCTGAATGATGATGGCCTGTCCCGTCTTGTCTCCAGAAAACCTTATGCCTCGCTGGTAGCTGCCACTGGAGTGTCTACCTGTGTCCCACAAGACTGTGACTCCCCAAAGGGCAGGGGTTGTTACTCAAGGCAACCTACTCCCAGGATGTGTTACACGGTCTGTGCTTAAGAAATGGCTGTTAACCTAAAACTGAAGGACAATGGTATGGGTTGGATTAGGTGTGTGCCCCTCCCCCACCTCCCCCAATGTCCAGATAGACATTGAAGTCCTAACCCCGGTTCCTCAGAATGTGATGTGATTCGGAACTAAGGTTGCTGCAGGTGGAATTGTTTACATTAAGATGAGGCCATACTGGAGTTGGGAACGTCCTTAATCTGATAGGACTGATGTCCCTGTAAGAGACACGGCAAAGAGGACGCCCTGTGAGGACAGAGATTACAGTGACGCAGTGACAAACACCGAGGGCCACCAGAAACCTGGAAGAGGCAAAGCTTTCCTGCCCCTACAGGCTCCAGGGGGAGCACGGCCCCGCCAATGACAGACTCAGACTTCTAAGCTTCCAGAACTGGGAGAAAATGGACTCCTATCATCGGGCGGCACTTTGTTTCCTCCAAGTAGTCCACGACCCCGGGACTGCATTAGGGAGGAACTGACAAAACACAAAAACAGAAAGAATAAGGACCTAGAAGAGACCGAGGAATCCTTGGGAGTCCAACGGAAGGGGTGAGCACGAGACAATACTACCATAGCTAACTTCTTTACGTTCTGTCCCAACGTTTTCTCAAACAGAAATTAAAAAGTCCCAAGTGGTATGATTAGAACTCCAGGAGTCCTATGGGGCAGAGGCTAGACAGGAGGAGAGGCCACGGCCCCTGAGAAACCCCCCATCGCCTGCACAGAGATGGGCACAGGAGACCAAGCTCAAGGTAACAGAGGCAGGCCAGAAAGCCTCCCACAGGAGGGCTGCCTTGGGAGGGGCGTCCCGGTGGGGATGGCTTTGTCAGGAGCTAGGGCTTTCCTTTGGTTTTCAGAATGTCAGTACTGTAATACATATTCTTAAAAAAATGAACACAACGTCAAACATTGTTCAGACTTCATTTCTCTGTTAATCACCCCCACGTTCCATGGTACCGTCACTGGCTTATGGGGAAAAAGTGCCACCCGTCTTGGATCAAGTCAAGGTGACCTAATTCTGAGCCTCATCGGGCAAACAACTACCTTTGCATAGTTGTAGGGACGTGAATTCTCTTGTCCCTGTAACTACTGATTACATTTCAAACAAAAACTCCACGTATAAGTTTTCAGAGAAGCAGGAACTGGCGATAACATCAGATATCAATCAAATCAAATCATATCCTAGATAATTAGTGCCATCCACTCTAATAACTGGAGCCCAGTCTGCATTGAAGGACACCAAGATATATTCCCATTTATTTGCCCACAGAACTCCCAATGTAATGACGGAAGCTTCCAGCATTGCACAATAAATAATCACAATGAACGTTTACTGAGCATTTACCATGCACCAAGGACGAGGCTAAGATTTCACGTAGATTACTTAATATAATCTTCACGTCACCCTTATGAGATAGTTACTACACTTCCCCACTTACAGATGATGAAGTAGAGGTTTACGGGGAGGTAATTTGCACAACTGCTAATAGAAACAAGATTCAAAAGATACCAACGTGTTCATTGTAGACACTGTGCAATTACTAGAAGCCACAGAACTGGGGATGGTGTTGCCTGACATAGACAGGTAACACGCTAGTAGTTGTGTACCTCAGGGGTTATTTTGCCATAAAATTGCCTTTTTTTTTTTTTCCCAAAGTTATGGACATTGGGAAGGAAATGCTATATATATAGTCCTCTTATTTTATAAAAGAAAAGACGTTTTAATACCCACAAATGAGGGAGGTAATTTATTCTCCTTAAAGGAAACTTTAAGTGAAATAAATTTAGTTTCATGCACAACTTGGGATACTATTCCTATTTCCCTCATTTTGCAAAGGACAGGTGAGAACGTGGTCACGCACTAGCATGAGTTCAAGAGCTGGCAATGGGTGTGGAGGAGGTGGTATTGCCCAAAGTTCTTAAGCAAGAACTTTGGGCAGTAAGAGCTAGAACCAGAGGACACTCAGTCCTATCTGACTCCAAAGCCAGTGACCCTTCTGTTGAGATGATCTGTCTTAGCCTCAGGCATTCCTTCTGCCATTCAAGAACTCTTTATTGAGCACCTACTAGGTGCAGGGCGCCAGATTCATGCCAAGGACACAACTCATCACTTTCCTCCCTTTCTCTCTCACCACCTCTCTTCCCTTTGGCTGGTCTGATTAAGACCAAAAACTCAACTCCCATTACAGCTCAGTTAACCATTGTCTTGTTATGACAACTTGACCTTGTTGCCATTGAGGAAAACGATCCACATCAAAATACTACAACGCAATGCTACTCTGGGATCCCTTTTTCTAGTGTTAAGTATTGACTCTAGAGGTCCTTAGGACAGGAAGAAATTAAATGATTTTTATCACGTCACCAAGACTTCCCAATCCAGAGCTCAGAGGAAAATAATCTCAATGAGGGGCGTCTGACTAGCTCAGTCAACACAGCATGCAATGCTTGATCCTGGGTTTGTGAGTCTGAGCCCCACACAGGGTGTAGAGATTATTTAAATTAAAAAAAAATTTTTTAAAAGATCTGAATGAACATCTTTCTAGTCACAAGGTTCTCTGATAAATGATCAGGTCACAGCCTATAGGCCTAAGCTCTGCCTTCCATCAAGAGCTACTATCATCACTTTAACAAAACGATGTTTCTAGAAACTGTTCTATTACAGTAAACCACCACAAGTAGAGCAGTCAAGCTATTTAAAAATACAAGCAAAAGTTAATTATGTAAAGTGACTATCAAGGCATTTTAAATTAACATTCATAGTCTTGAACAAATGAGAACATGCCAGTGGGTGCATTATATATAACTATGTTATGGCCTACATTTAAATATTTCTGATTCCGAGTTATTCCTCTATTTTTTTTTTTTATTACATGGATAAAATGAGAAGTATCCGGGAAGTTCCAATTACTCCACTCATCTTTCACGGAACATTTAAAAATGATTAAATGAGACTTACTGTGTATTCTGGTCCCAGATGTTCATGTGGACAGGAGAGAAAAGAAAAAAAGAGACAAAATGATGATTTAGATCATGCTTATGTACAGTATCAAACCACAGAACTAACAAATACTGGTGAATTATGTTATAAATATGTGAAGGAAATATTCCAAAAACTGAACTTTCATAAATATCTGCTCTTGAAACCTTTTCAGCAGATACTTCTGTGGTTGGGCAGACAAGGACTGTAGACAAGATTCAATTAGCCTATAGGTTTGCGGGTAATTAAAAACCAAAGAGTTGGCATTATAAAGGCAAAATTAAAGACTAATAATTCCACTGGAGCATTTCATTAACCACAAAGGAAATCTTTTAAGTGGAAAAGCAGCTTTGATAACCAGTAAGAAGAGCTTGTTATGATGACATTCAAGTGCAATCTTGAATTTTCATGTTTGAGGGCAAAAACCAAACCTTCTAGATTTGGGGGCCCAAGTTTCTAGATCAGTATCAACGAGGAGTTTATCACCATCCTATTACATGTGAGAGGGAAGGTGAACTAAAAATTATCAGATTATCCCAACGCAAAGGAAGGAGTTCGGGGCAGAGAGGCTCAATAAAACATTTTACATAAATTATAAGTGAAGGTTTGGGGGAGTAGGAGTGGGGCTCTTATGGGGGAGGGGCTGTAAAATCAAAATAAACAACTTGTTTCACATTATCACTCAGAGGAGTTTCATCTTCCTTCTTTGTAAGCTATTTACCACAATCACTTTAAAAAGGAAGGTGGGATGGTTTATCTTAATTCCTGCCTGCTAGGAAGAGCATCGACCTAAAAGGATGAAGGAAAAGGGTGATGGGCACATACAACAGGGCTCTCCCAAGTCCCTACTTGGATAATAAATCCTAAATCAGTGAAATCTGGCTACCCCTAGGTCCTACGGCTACATGTGACACACAAGTTATAAAAAGGACTTACCTGTGATTGTGTAGGGATAATAGTTCCAAGCCTTTTCTGTAACATAAAAGATTTTGGGAACAACAGCTCTAGCCCAGCTAGGCAGTTTGCTAAGAGGAAAGAAAGAGAGAAAGAGGAAAAAAAAAAAAAAAGACCATTAGAAAAAATTTGCCCAGAGCCTCATGGATCAACTGTTAAAGAGAAAGCAGAGGCGCTCCTAGGTGCCTCTCTCTCCACAAGTCACCCCTTCCCGAAGCCCCTGGTCTTCGCCAGGGTTCACCATTCTCTGTGCATTTTTCATATGCTCGTAAAATGTGGGAAGGCAGGTGACAGCAGCCCGGTGGTTGGGGGAGGGGATTTCCACAGGACTATTAGCTTTTCCTCTTTGATTTGATTTACAAGGACATGAGCTTTCAGCTTTCAGGATTTGGCCAGCCTGGCCTTGGTCTCCTAGGAGTCATATGGCAGACGTGCTAGGACGCGATGTTTAAGCCCCAATACGGAGGAGGACAGAGGCAAAGGGTAGAACCAGGCATCTGCTTAACCATCCACAAGAGTGAGGTGTTAAAAATGAACTAAAGACACAGACAGTAAGAATTGTAGAGATGTGAAGAATAACAAAATTTAGCCCCCTGACGACTGCAGCCCGTTGACCTGTGTCCCCCCCATCAAAGATCTATCCATGTCCTACCCTGTCGCCCCCCCCCCCCGCCCCGCACCTGCGAATTTACTCTTATTTGAGCAGCAGGACTCGTGAGGATGTCATTAGGGACCTAAAGGGGGAATCCCCTTGGGTTTAGGGTGTAGGCCCTCACTCCAGGGACTGGTGTCCTCCCGGGAGAGCAAAGAGGGAGATCTGGGGACAGGGACACACAGAGGTGGTGGGGAAGCCACGTGAAGACAGAGTCAGACTCTGCGAAGGAACACCAAGGATGCTGCAGACTCCCCAAGCCCAGGATGGGGGAGGGCAGGCACGGCCGGCCTCTCTCTCTGAGTCCCCGAGAGGATTTCAGATTTCTGGTGTCCAGGGCTGAGAGAGGACACACTGTGTGGTCTTGAGCCACCCCTCCACACTCTCCAATCCCACCCCCCACCTCCCATCCAGCCTTGGGAGCATTTGCTGGGGCAGCAGAGCAGGAACCTTAAAACAAAGAAAACCCCCAGGGGTGCAGGTCTGGAAACCAAAGACTAATGAAATCTTGTTCCCTTTTGTTCTGTTTTCCTTCAGAGACAAACCCTACAGCATAGTACAGGCCCAGAGAATTCCCTAACACGTTTAAATACATAGGATCATAGATTCTTTAAATATGCCTGTATGATTTTACGTCCCCCCCTCAGCGCTAAGCCTGGGGCGGGTTGTGTCTTTCTGGAGGCTACTAAGGTACTTCTTTCCTCTTTCAGTGCCTGCAGCGGACTCTGGGCCTCCGAGGCCTAGCAGCGCTCCAGGCGGCCCTCTGATGACGATGACGACGCAGGCTCGGCTCCTGGAGGCGGCTGGTCCACAATGAATCACATCACAGAGCACTTCTGAGTTCCCAGCCGCAAGCACTAGGAACCGGGGACATCGCGCTACTAGAACCCCAAATTCCCCAACCCGTCTGGCACAGGGAACTTCAATGAGAACCAGAGCCAGAAAAATGACTGTGTATCTTGTACGTCTTCTCGGATTGTTTCTATTACTTCTGACAGTGTCCAGGACCTGCTTTTAAAAAGACAAATCTGTGCTTCCAACAGCTGGCCGGACCTAACGCAAAGCTCTGGGCCGTTTATCAGGGTTAAATCAAATGGGGATTCGAAGCGCCCTGGAAGCCGGGTGAGTGTCAGACGAGGCCATGGCTCTCGGGCCATGGAGCAGGGAGCAGGTTTATGACCCACAGAACAATCCTTGTGGCCCTAAGGCAGAACATCTCACCCCTGGAAAATCACCTCGGTGGCGGCGGGCGGGAACTGCTCGTTTACCTGGTGCTCCCATGGCTCGAAAGGAAAGTGCTGTTTCCTGAAAGGGGTTTTTATCGCTTTTCCCTTTGATTTATTCTTTCGGTCGCTGGAGCTGGACAGCAACCAGGGTTGACATCTGGAGTGGGAAGATCGCGTGGGGCTTGCTTGCGGGAAACGGCCATGAGAGCATCTTCTCCTGGCCTCCCTCTTTCTGCACCCCCAGCCCAGGGCGATGTTGGGCAGTGGGAAGTGTAGGAAGACGTGGCTTCAGCTCACAGGCAAGTGGGCCCCTTGTGCTGTTAGTGGACTGAACCAGAATTGCAGCATCTCCCCCCAAAGAAAGCTCTGCATCTCTTAGCTTAGATTAAGTGTGATGTCTCCCTACAGGCATCAGGACCCACCCCCCACGGTCCACACTGGGGGATGGGTCCCACCTCCACTGCACCCCTCCGCAGATGCAGTAGGCTCCTCCTGCATAGAGCTCTGGGGGCCCAGGCCCCCTCCCTCAAGAAACCACTCCCTCTATCACTTAAAAAGCCTCCCAGAAGAACCACATTCCTAGGCAACAAGCATTTTCTGGAAGGAGGATGAGAAACAGTGGCAATTTTCCGTTCATGTTGAGACTTTATTCCTGCTTGTCCACGGTCAGGACCCCCGTCTCCAGAATCTTCTGCGTGGCTAATCCCCCAAGTCCTTGCAGGATATGCAGCCCCACAATCAATTACGTTTTCCAAAGAGACGCCCTAAAAAACCCACACCATTCGGTCAAGATGGCTGATAACCATTTTATGTGACTCTTCTGGGGGTATCCGGGAAAAGGACCCTCCCAGGATAAGCCATCCACCAGGCCAGGAGCAGGAGGCGTCGGCAACAAGTTCCAGGACACGATTCAAGCCCATGAACAGACTTTCTCTCAGGCCCCACTCTGCCTAGAGCACACCATTATTCAAATCGTTTTTGTCTGAGGAAGTAAAATTTATTTTTCCCTGTGGCAACGATTTATCAGGCCTGCAAAGGAAAATGGAATTAAATGAGTCCCCACTGTTGCTGTCACTTTCATGATGTATATTGTCACACAGCCTACAGTTCTGAGGAGAAGTCTGTCACTCAAACTCACTACCAGGTGTCAGACAAGAATCTCTCTTCCAGAATGGCGGCCCCGTGTGAATCACGTCCTCTTGGTCCACTGCCCGGGACCAGACCTCTCGATGGCCTTCGTCACCGCTGCTCAGGCTTTACAGACACCGAGGAAAAAGGCGGACAGAACTCCGAAGGCTACAGAATTGGAAAACGTGCTGATGCGGAATGATACAGTTTCCCAAAAGCTTTTGTCAGTACCCCCAGAGACAGATGTTTCAAAACGTCAGGTTTTTCACTTTGGAAACTTCAGTACGACAGAAAACACGTCAATGACACAGCCAGGTGACCACCTCGTCCCTGTCTCCTTGGGACTGTCCTACCTGCAGCACTGAAAAGTCCCTCCATGTGTTAAAAAAATTCCTCAGTCCTGGGCAAACCCAGATGCTGGTCAACCTAGAGTAGTGGTTCTCAATGGGGCAGAGGCCAAGTTCTGCCCCCAGGAGAGGACACGGGCAAGTCTGGAAATACTTTTGTTTGTCACACTATGAGGTCGTGGAAGAGGGGCAGGGAAGCTGCTGGCATCCATTGGGGAGAGGCTGTTCAAGATCCTACAATGCTCAGGAAAGCCCCCCCCCTTCCTTTGCAGCAAAGAATTATCTGGTTCCAAATACTAACAGCGCCAAGATTGGGAAACCTGGCCCTGGACGTAGGTGGATATAGTCACGGCAACCTCCTCACGTGTCCCCTAGGCCTCCCTCAATTACAACCGGCCTGGAAAAGGAGGCCCCATCAGGCAGAATTTGAACTGGTCTCAGGTTAAGAGTGTTTACTGACTCCCTAAAGAGCGTCCGGAACGGAAACCTAAACCATCCCTCCATTAGAAGCTTCTGGCACTTTACTATCCAGATTATCACCAGATTCGCCCTGATATCTAAACTCTGTCTGCAATTTATGCTCATTTGGGAATATTTTTTGGCCCTGGGAAGTACTGAACATCATTAGGCCAAATGTGGTCTAAATGGAGTCTAATTTCATTTTCTCAACAGGGATCAGAATTATGATGGTCTCCACTAGCATCTTGATCTTAGCTATTCTATCCGCCAACTCATGCAGGATATGCAGCACTATAATCAATTATCTTTTGGACTTAAAACATTCCCAGCAGAAAGACAGCCCCTCCGAGCCCCCCGTCACTCGGGCTTTTCTCCTCCGCGGGGTCCCTGAAAGCTGTCGCCGTCTGTGCTGTGATTTTGTTCAAATACTGTCAGTTCACTTAACGTGACTTTTAAAAAAGGACTAAGCTACCTCTTAGTAGACCTCATTTTCCACGGGTCCATGGGGGATATTCTGACCTTTGGTTTCACACCTGGCATTTGACGATTATTTGATGATAATCAATTGTATCTACCCAGTGACCTGTGAGGTTTTTACTTTTCTTCTCCAGTGGCTGTGATTTATTTGCTTACTGTTCTTAATGGCTTTTCTGGCTGCTCTTCTAGTTCAACTCTTGATGTCATTCCTTCCATGGCAGAATTTCCAGACTAGAGGCATCACCTGTGAGAAGCAGGACCCCTGGGTCTTCGCCTGCGGGGAGTTCCTTGAACTTGGACCCCACCCTACTCCCCCTACTTAGAAGAGCAGTCTGCATTTGGCTTCCAGGAAAGGAGGGCCTCCTCCGGGTTGGTTCTTGGAAGGCTCTGCTTGGACAGCATGATGGTAACACGGCTCACATGCTGGGAAGCACCAGGGAGGGGGCAGGCCACATGTGTCAACAGCGTTGGTCAGGAGTAAGGCGGGACCAAGGTGGCCCGTGCCTGACTGGATGCTCTGGGCTCTGTAAGATCCAGCCGCGAGGCGTACATTCTGTCCCTGCAAGTCCCCATGGGAGAAGGTGAATGAGGGAGCAGAGAGGAGGAATCCTGGCAGCAGAAGAACTTCTGGCATGTTCTTAAGGATTGAGAGGAGAACAGAACAGAATAGCACAGACTGAAAGGTATGCTGGGAAGAAGTCCCTTACATGCTCTACTCCTCCAATACATAAAATACTGTAAATTAATCCATTTCATGTATTTAATATTATATTCAGTATTTACATATTAAATACATATTCACATGGAATATCTAAGACTAAATATTCCTTTTTTTTTCTTTTTTAAAGAGAGAGAGAGCACACCTGAGGGGGGACAGGGGAGAAAGGGAGGGAGGGGTAGAGGAAAAAGGGAGAAAGAGGACTAAGGAGGCCGCAAACTCCCCGCCCAGCAAGGAGCCAGACACGGGACCGGATCTCACAACCCTGAGATCATGACTTGAGTGGAAATCAAGAGTTGGACACTTAACTGACTGAGCCACCCAGGCGCCCCTGGAAGACTAGATATTCTAACCTATTTGATATTCGTATACATTACGGCTACTGTGCATGGTCCCTCCCCCCTAGAAGTTAAGCTCCCCCAGGACGGGGATCTCTGTCCTGCGCACTGCTGCATGCCCGGCACCTACAACGGTGCCCGGCACACAGCAGGCAACAATTGGTATTTCCTGAACGAACAATAGCCGGCTCTGGATATTCAGTAGTGACTGTAAGATCCTTTCAAAAGACCCAGGGAATAAGCTCTCGAGGTCAGAATCTCTGCGACCTGTGGCCTGGGCAGTGGGCTCTCCTGATGCCACACAAGCTCTGGGCACTGAGCTCTTTACTCTGGGCAAGATCTAAGAAAAGAGATTAACTTGCTTGGCAGATCTGGGAGAAGAGAAAGAGGAAACGTGAGAGAAGGACCCAAATGCAGGCACAGAGCTGGACCGATGAGCTGGGAGGTAGAGCAAACAGCCGGTGGCTTGGCTTGTCCAGCCAAACCCCCATGCGGAGCTTAGAGAACCTGGACTCCCTCCTGCCCAGGGACCCAGAGGCCAGGAGAGGTGGTCCTGGAAGGCAGGAGCCACGTGACAGGAGAAATGTTGTCTTTTTCACGGAAATCGATTCCGGCATTAGGCGGAATCACCGTTAGAAGTTGGCAACCCTCCCTGAGTGGCAGCTGCCAGCAGAGCCTAATTAATCCAGCAGCCGTGGTGGGGAAGAACATGACACTTCATGACTGAAAAACAAGCCTAAAAATAGGCTCCATCTTTTCTCCAAGGCCCCTCCACCCTCACCCCTGCTTCCCTCCCCCCGCACGAGCTTCCTGGGAAGGCATGGGGAGAGATGCTGAGGATGAAGAGAAAACGCCAGGGGCCAGAAGCAGCCCATCCTCCCGCGATTCTGGGCGACGGGTTTTATTTAGAATCGCCATCCCAGAGGTGGATCGGTACCTTGCCTCCTTTCCCTGGATGCCAGTTGGAACTGGGATTTTTGAAGACAAGCCAAGAAATACCAGTTATTTGGTTAACTGAGCTGGATCAAGAGCCCAAGGACAACGACCAAATGCACGAACGTCTTAGAACGGATGGGACGTTCCAAGCGTATCAGGCAGCCGCCAAGATGTCCTGTGCACCCAGCTGCGTCTCAGATGCCGAAGGAAGGCCCCGAGCACGGAGCATCCCCATGGTCCCTGGGACGTGAGGGGGAGGCAACAAAAGGATGAGTGGTGTTTTAGAAAGGCATGATGCCCACTTCAAAAATGGGCAAAGATCCCAGTAGACATGTCTCCAAAGACGACACAGGAACGGCCCATGCGCGCAAGAGTGCTCCACACTCATTAGTCAAGAGGGAAATGCCAACCGAAAACGAGATGCCACTTCACACCCACGAGGATGGCAAGAATCAAAAAGACAGACAATAGCAAGGGTCAGGGAGCATGTGGAGAGACTGGAATCTTCACACACGGCTGGAGGGAATGCAAAATGCAGCCGCTTTGGAAAATAGTCTGGAAGTCCCTCTCCCTGCTCATGGGAAGCTGGAGCCTGGACTGGAGCCATCAGTGGAATGCTTTATGGTTGGGATTTTGGAATAAGTGGTAGAAAGGAAAAAAAGGGACAATCTGGACCGATCCATGGCAGCTGTAGTGACGGTGGAGGGATGAAGTGGTCTGTTTGCTGCCCATGGCCCATCGGAGCTGCCCTTCTCCAGCCTGCACATAATTCTGTTAGGCCACTCACACCCTTCCAAGAAATGTCCTTCCTGCTCAAGTCAGACTCAGAGAGAAGGCTCTGCCTACACAGAGAGTAGGCTCTGCCTACTTCAGTCTCTAACAGATGCTTTGGGTAGTAGAGTGATAAACCAATCTCTAAATGTGATTTGGCTTCCCAAATAGATTGATGTGAGGAAGAAATTCCGCTCACTTTTTGCCAGCTCATGAATTCAGGTTCACAGGACAATGACATTTCTTGGCATAAATTAGTACATGGGCACTAGGAGAACTTAGCTAATGACAGTTCAACTCTCAGAACCTACCTCCTGGTGGCCAGTAAAGAGGTAGACAAGATGCCACGCACAGGGGCAGAAGGATTCCCTGGAGTTGAAGACATTTGAGAATCAACAGTTACAGGAAGATGATTCTACTGAACTCTGCTTATCTGCATAAAAGCAGAGCTTCCTGAAAGAATTCAACAGTCATAAATACCCTCCCCAGGAGTTTCACAACCAAAGAAGATTGACTCCTCTCACTGGAGATGGGAAGGAAGCACCAAGAAATTGCCTAAACAGACACTGTCTCCTCTCCATGCTCCTAAAGCTCTTGTTTATTTTTCATAAAAGCCATTTGTTTTTCCAGAAGTGCCTTTTCTCCTCTGCCCCTATTAGAATGGTATATAAGCCCTAAATTCTATTTGCCTACCTGAGTCTCATATTTCTGGGTGCTCCCATGTACATCGATGAATCAAACTTGGTCTTTTCGTCCATTCATCTGTCGGCTTCAGTTTAGTTTGCAGGCCCCACTGACAGAACCTAAGTGGGCTGAGGGAAGGTTTTTCTTCCCTGACACCACACATGAGGTGGACAGATGGATTCACAAATGCTAGAACCAGTCAGCCCAGACCCTACTCTGATCAGAAGACAAGGACCATGTCTTATTTATTAAGAGAGTCCCCCTAATACAAGAACAATTTGTTATACAATGTAAGGTTCAATAAATACCCATTTCATGAATTTTAATGACGAAGCAGCCTTGCCAACATGGGAGTCCCAAGCCCTGTGCACGCAGGACATCACAGATGCAAAGTGGCTCCAGTTTATGAGTTATCAAAGGAATGGATTTGGTTTTCTTTTATGATTATGGAAATCTGCCTTATTATTTTATAGTATGTCACGTAAACATCTTGACCTAAGCTGAAGGCAGAGGCTTAAACCCACTGAGCCACCCAGGCACCCTTTTATTTCGTTTTTAAAAGAGAGAGCGCACGAACACATGTACAGGTGAATTATTGTCCATTATTTAAATTCTACAAATAGGGGCACCTGGGTGGCTCAGTGAGTTAAGCATCTGCCTTCAGCTCAAGTCATGATCTCAGGATGGAGCCCGACGTCTGGCTTCTTGCTCAGCAGAGAGCCTGCTTCTCCCTCTGGCCCTCCCCCTGCTTGTGCTCTTTCACTCTCTCTCTCTCAAATAAATAAAATCTTTAAATAAACAAATAAACAAGCAAAATTCTACGAACATACCCCCACTTACCCATTATTAGTATTTTTTTTAGAGACTTTATTTATTTATTTGACAGACAGAGATCACAAGTAGGCAGAGAGACAGGCAGAGAGAGAAGGGGAAGCAGGCTCCCTGCTGAACAGAGAGCCCGATATGGGGCTCGATCCCAGGACCCTGAGATCATGACCTGAGCTGAAGGCAGAGGCTTAACCCACTGAGCCACCCAGGCGCCCCCATTATTAGTATTTTTAAAACATCTTATGCTCATTCATAGTTGTCCATGTTTGTCAGTTTTTCAAAAAAAAGATTTTCTTTATTTGAGAAAGGAAGAGAGCAGGAGTGGAGGGGAGGGGCAGCGGGAGAGGGAGAAGCAGGCTCCCCGCTGACAAGGCTCTATCCCAACCAAGTTCAAGAGGCTTAATGCACAGAGCCACGCACATGCCCCTCCCACTTCCTTGTTTCTCGCTACCTCTTGTGCCTTCCCTCCTTCTTGGGTTCAGTTTCCTTTTACTTCAAGTACCACCTTCAGGAGTTCTGTCAACACGTGCCTCTGAGTGGCATCCTCTCTCGGTACTCCATTGTCAAGAAGGATTTTGGTGCACGCCTCTCAGCTCCCCGCGCCCCACTTTCATAGGGGCCCAAAGCCACACTTCCTGTCCCTCTGAGGCCATGACATCCCCCTACATGTCAGCCCTGACATATCCCAGCTTCCTGAGCCTGAGCTCATCTGCTTTCCATTCTGGTTTGTGTTTCCTCTTTACTTCTCGTACCTAAGGATTTCCCTTTCTTTGTTTGGAGCTCAACTTTATATTGTTATATTTCATCCTGTGTTTGTCATAGGAGGTGGGGGGGTGGGAGGGTCCACATTAATCTTTTTAGTTTCTATTACTGGAAGTCCAGATAGTCTATTTATAACAAATTTCCCTCTTACCAATGTTTATTATTCTCCTTTAAAATAAACATCATATATTTTGATAGAGAAAACAGACATGACAGGGACAGCTGGACACTTCTTGCTCTGTTTCAGGATAAAAATAAAAGATGCAAAATTTTCTTAAAAAAAATTTTTTTTTAAATCTGGTACATATGGAACATTCCCTCAGCAACAATTTGGGAAAAGGCAATCATCCGCCCAAAAAATGGAATTTCCCGTAGGTCTCTATTTTCTCACATCACCCTCACGACTGTTTGCTCTAAGGAGGTGATTCGGTTCAGTATTTTCACCCTCCACGCTAAGGATGGCAAAGCAGCATCTTGAGAAACGGGTCTCTCTGCAAGGAAGTCATCCTCAGGACAGTCCCAGGGCTCAGCTACTCTGGCAAATCAGCAGCTGGCTGGAGGCTGAACTGGTTCCAAATCCTGTGAATTCACAGCTCCTAATAGATGAACAAGATCAATCTCATTTGCATTTCATCGTGACTCAGGAATTCCCTGATATTGCATCCCTGGGTAGATTTAAACAAGTTGGTGTAATTAGCCCAAGGCCTTCACCGTCAGGATATCTGCCTGAGAGATTTCCATACACCCAGTGACAAGACCCAAATGCTCCCATCAAGAAGGAATAGTCCAGGGGCGCCTGGGTGGCTCCGTGGGTTGAGCCTCTGCCTTCGGCTCAGGTCATGATCTCAGGGTCCTGGGATCGAGCCCCGCATCGGGCTCTCTGCTCAGCAGGGAGCCTGCTTCCCCTCCCCCTCTCTCTCTGTGTGCTGCTCTGCCTACTTGTGATGGCTCTCTCTCTCTTTCTGTGTCAAATAAAAAAAAATAAAGAAAATCTTAAAGAAAAAAAAGAAGGAATAGTCCAGGTCAGCCTGCTGGCTGGTGAAGGCCTCATGCCTACGGCAGAATCCCAGTACAGCTCCTCTCAGAAATGTCTCATGGTTGAGGCACAGAGAATGGATAAACAGCCACGAGTATCAGTGAGTAAACGGACACACTGCCCAGTTATTATGTTGGAAATGTGTTCTAAAAAGATCACGTATGGGCCAAGAGGAGAAGCCATGGGTGAGGGTAAAAAGTATTCACAGAGATGACGGCAGAGACAGGACCAGTCACACACTAGCTCACTGGGGCAGACAGCTCATTTCAACAGAATGTATTTCATGTGACTACACCAATGTCCTGACCTAGGACAGAGGAACCGAAGAAGATGGGCTGGAAGGGGGTCGAGGGTGGGGAGAAGGTCAGACACGCTCCAGTAACCAACTCCGCCATTAATGATAAGAAAACAGCAAGAGAGTAAAGGATATACTCTGCAAAGCCAATGGCGGTCTTGACGAGTGCTGGGTTTATGTCCCTGGGTTCCTTACCCTTCCAAAGGAGCAATGACAACCTCTACCTTGGGAAGGCTGGGTCCCCTTAAGCACTGCCTATCACTTTGGTCCCGGGTGGCCCCGCATGGTGTCGGTTCCCGTTGTGAACACCCGAGTGCGCGTTCGGCAGTCAGGGGGTCGGCTACCAAGTTAAGACCCCCATGGCACACCACCATCATTGTCGCTTTTCTACAACCAACAGGCGAAGCCATCCCTTTCTCACTGTGAACACTGAGCCAGAGGGAGAAGACAAAGAGCTATATTCCTTAAGACCAGATTTCATCTTCACATGTCATCCAAAGGGTAGGAAAGGTAAGAGGAAAGGTCCGCCTACTGCAAACGCCATTGAAGACGATATTGCAGAAGGCGGGAGTTCTGGTTTTAGAAGCAGCTAGACTTGTGGATGGAGAGGGGCAGTTGTACTGACTTCCAAGTCACCTTTTTGTCCCAGACACGGCCTCCACCGCAGCCGCAGGGGTGGGCCGGGAGGCTCCCGTGAGGTCGGACAGCCCAGAGGCGGATGGCCAGCTGCCGTGACTCACCTGTTGAGATACACCCGCTTCTCGGTGAACTGCCCGTTGCCATGGTGAGGATCCTCAAAGGGTTCATTCTGGACGACCTCCACCCCTTCTCCGCGGTCGCTCTGTTCATGGCTGTGCTTGCTGATCATGTACAGCTGTCCGATTTTGTACTACAAAACACACAGTGACAGAGAGGTCAGTCAGCCCCACGGCCTCCTTCGGAAACAGACCCCCCCCCCCGCCCTCGTCAATGGTTTGGCAAGCAACGACAGTCGGCACTTGCTGCCAGTGAAAGAAGGCAGACACACGGGCCTGGTGTTATTTTCCCTCCGGAGCCAGGAGGAGAATCAGTTGTGAGTCGAGTGGAGATACGGCGTGTTCCCGTGAACAGTTTCCACCTCCTGGGTGATGCCTGCCGGGGTGGCTGACGGACTCGGGGCTGGCAGCCCCCCAACCCACAGGCAGCAGCAGGCAGAATGCAGCCCTGGAGCCACCCCCCCCCCCACAATTCCACTCTGGCCCTACGGGGTTAAATGGTGTAAACATCCTATTTTGCGTGGCAACAAACAGGCCAAGATATGTTATTTCTACCCCTTTTCTTACTCATTAATTACACGGGTGGGCACATGGGGACTAGAAGTCACCTAACTCTTCTGGCACCCCGCTCCGACTCTCCAAGTGTCCTCAAGTTCTCTGTCCCCTAGAACAGCCGTTCTCAAGGGTGGCTGGACGTGAGATTCCCCTGGAAGCTTTAACAGACTCCAGCTGGCCAGGGCCCACCATGAATGGAACCCGTATTCACAGACTGATCCACAATGACGGAAGCCTAAGGCATCTTTAACTCCTTTTTGTCCAATTCCGCCCACAGTGTAGAGCCTTCCAGCTCGAGGTCCCAGAAGCCACATGTACTTACAGGAAAATGGTAACAGGGAGCAACAGAGACTGTGCACACACTCTGTCTTGTCTGCGTTTTTAAGCTGTTCTACTCCCCCTCCTGCCTCTCTGAAAACCCCAGGGCCCACAGGCGTGCCTTCCCCCAGTGAACTCTCAAGGCGGCAAAACTAACTGGTTGGAGAAAAGAGAGAGACACAAGAGAGGACAGAGGGAGTAAAATGACTTTTGCAAGAGGGACGTCTGCTCAGAGTCAGGAGGCACGATGACGCCCCCCCAGCTGTGGTTCTTCCCAAAGGTTCGGTGTGAAGGAACACGCACACTCTGCATCACGTCGTCAAAGCTCCTGGGAAGGGGATAAGCGGCCTGAATCTGCAACAAAATAATGGTGGGCTGTTCTGGGTTGTTCCCCAGAGAGCCCAGGCCAGCTGGGATGTAGGTCTCCTGTCTGTGCATCAGAGACAGAAATCGATTTTATGTTATTTTATTTTATTTTTGAGAGAGAGAAAGAGGGTGAGAGAGGGGGCAGTGAAATGGACAAATCGACAGCACAGAGAGCCCTAAGACTGAGAAGATACACACCTCCAAAGGGCCCTGTTTCATTGGGAGGCGGGTGCAAGGTGAGGACTGTAAAGAAAATCTGAGGGCCTCCAGTCTGGGGGCAGCCCTAGAGCCCAGGCCCAGTAACCATGACATAACCAACATAACGGAGAGCAGCAGGCTGGGTCTTCTCCCCGGGCAGTGCCGCCTGTCCCACACCCGTTTCCAGAATGATCTGCACTTTAAAATGCCTCTAACGTGAGTGTGTACATGCGCGCGTATGTGCGTACTTGCTGCGCACACTCTGGGGAAGAGGGAGTGCTGAGGATAAGAGCAAGAAAGGGAGAGAAAGCAAAGATAAAAATCTATCTTTGGGGCGCCTGAGTGGCTCAGTGGGTTAAGCCACTGCCTTCGGCTCGGGTCATGATCCCGGGGTCCTGGGATCGAGTCCCGCATCGGGCTCTCTGCTCAGCAGGGAGCCTGCTTCCTCCTCTCTCTCTGCCTGCCTCTCTGCCTACTTGTGATCTCTCTCTGTCAAATAAATAAATAAATTATTTGAAAAAAAATCTATCTTTGAATTTATTTTCAATTAGAAGCTTGACCTGGTTCCCCTTGAGTAAGTCTGGCTCCTACGTCGGCCTATAAAAACTAACTAGGACTCCTTTCAGGAAGGAGCAGGCCATGTGGGTGGCTCGGGAGGTTAAGTGACTGACTCTTGGTTTTGGCTCAGGGGATGATCCCGGGGTCCTGAAATCGAGCCCCACGTTGGGATCTGCACCATGCATGGAGCCCGCTTGAGATTCTCCCTCGCCCTCTGCCCCTCCCTCACTCACACTGTCTCCTAAAAATAATAATAGTAATAATAATAAAGAAGGAAGACAGTAAGAAAAAGTTTACAGATTGGGGATTCTGGAGATACACCTGTGACGTCACACTCCCCCTTACACAGACGGGCACACCAGCCTCTCACAGGAAGGGCGCCCCAGCTGCCCAGGGGCTGGCGACCGCACTGACAGCTGCTTTGTACTTGGTGTTCAAAAAACAAGGGTTTGCCTACCATGGAATATTATTGAGCCATCAAAAGGAATGAAGTACCCATACTGATACAGCTTAATGGGTATCATGGCTTGAACTCTGTTTCCCCAGAATCCTATGTCGAAGTCCCAGGACCTCAAAGGGTGACCTTGTTTGGAGACGGAGTCTTTACAAAGGTCATCAAGTTAAAATGAAGTCATTAGGGAGGGCACTAATCAATAGGACTGGTGTCCTTTTTTTTTTTTTTTTTAAAGGTTTTACTTATTTATTTGACAGACAGAGATCACAAGTAGGCAGAGAGGCAGGAAGGGGGGACGGGGGAAGCAGGCTCCCTGCTGAGCAGAAAGCCCGATGCAGGACTCGATCCCAGGGCCCTGAGATCATGACTTGAGCTGAAGGTAGAGGCTTAACCCACTGAGCCATCCAGGTGCCCCAGGACTGGTGTCCTTACCCACAGGGCACGTTGGACACAGAGACAGATGGAAGGAAGACAGCACGATGTGACGCAGGGAGAAGACATCATCTCTAAGCCAAGGACTGATGGACTAGCTCTGTCCCTTGCGGCCTTCAGGGGGAACCAACCCTGCCCTCTTGGCATCCTGATCCCAGCCTTCCAGCATCCACAACCATGAAGCTATCAAATTCGGGTGGTTCAATCACTCAGCCTGCAGTGTGCTGTTATGGTGGCCTTAGCCAACCAATACAACGGGCACAGGGTTTCCTCTGGAAGGGATCAAAGTGTTCTGGTTCTGGACAGAGCAGTAGTTGTACAACACTGGGAACGTACCAGGTGCCACCGACCTGACCTCAACATGATGAATTTTATGGGATGTGATTTTTCAGCTCAATTTTTTTTTTTTTTAAGTGTTGACTCTACTTCTGACGCAGATCTGCCTAAAACCAAAGCCCATCAAGGGCTTTGGGGGCGGGGGGCAGGGGCCGGCAGAAGGGAGAGACCCCCCACCGCCGCACTGTCTTTCGGAGCCGCAGTCCACTCACGTATGAAAGACGTAGGTCATCAAGGACAACACACGACCCAGAAGGGCCATTAGCCAGACGCGCGTCAGCGCTGGCTCAGGTGCTTCCTGCTCTGTAGAGAAGGGATGGGGCCGGGGCGGCCGGCAGCTGATTCACCAGCGGCCAGGGAAGGGCCCGGCCGCTCAGCCTCATTGATCATTCCAGTGGCTCCCGAATGAGCCAGTGCAGGGCAGACGCCAGCCTTAGCTCACTGTGATCACGTCAGTCTGGGGGCGACTGACAGACACTGGATGCGTTAACGCAGGTGACATGAGTGTGGGTGGCAGGACACTCAAGGCCAGACACGGTGATGGTCAAGGGCTCGGCAGCCGTCACTTCTTTCCCTCCCCAGCACATCAGGCCTGCTCTGCCGGGAGCGGGGCCATCCAGAAGCAGAGGTTTGGGTCTTGCTTTTAAACCACAAATTAACTCACAACAGACACATGCAGTAAGCAGTTTCTCGGTGACAGGGTGGAGGGCAGGACAGAGATAGTCCTTGAACCATCTATCTCCAAATCACCAGGGAGACTCCTCCAAATATTGGATCCCGGGCCAACCCAGCACTTTTACGTGCAGACTCTTGGGAGGGAGCGGGACATTGGGGTTCTGGCTGGCACACACGCTAGATGCCGAAAAGCCACCGGGGCCAAGGCAGCAAAGACAGTCATCAGCAACTACTAAGCCAAAATGTTCCATCTTTAGGGCACCCGCCTTTTCTTTCCTCTTGAATTCTCAGGTTTTTTTGCAAAGCTCTATCTCTCGTTTAGTGAAAATACCACATTCCTCATCACTGTCTCCAAGCAAACTCATACGGCAAAGGAAGGCTGCTGAATCCAAAGGTTCCACAGGGCTCTTTAGACTTTGAAGCCAGAGGGGCGCTTGGGGAGCTCAGTGAGTTTAGCATCTGCCTTTGGCACAGGTCACGGTCCCAGGGTCCTGGGATCGAGTCCCGTGTCAGGCTCCCTGCTCAGCGGGAAGTCTGTTTCTTCCTCTGCCGCTCGCCCTACTCGTGCACAAACTCTCTCTCTCTCTCTCAGATAAATAAATAAAATCTTTAAAAAAAAAAAAAAAAAAAAAAGGAAAGACTTTGAAGCCAGAGAATGGATAACAATCTGGTGACCGGGAGACTTGAGTCTCTCATACGGGAGTGACTTTCTCCAGGCCACATGGCAGAGCTGGGATTTGAACATCATGGGCTCCGTCCTGTTTCCTCTCTACCCAAGTTCGGCCCTTATTTCTCTGACAGGTGAATGGCTTTCACAAGTCTAGGCCTCACCATGATTTTGAAAAAGGGGATAGCTGGGAGCCACTGCCTCTGAACTTGGCTATTTCAGAAGCTGAACAACCTGAGCCTGAGAGCGTGTGAAAGATCGAAGTTGTTTAAACTGTGCCCACACGTGGAAGAAGGGAGCAATTATGCTCTAACTTTGTAAAATCAATTGTTATAATTCCAGAGTTTAGGTAATCATCACTAGAGGCAATCACGATCAGCGACAGCTCCGTGCTGCAAGGCTGAGCCTCGCGTGAGCCGTCATCAGAACAGCTACCCCGAATAATGATCTCCGCAGTCAAAAAACATCATGGGGGGGCGCCTGGGTGGCTCAGTGGTTTGGGCTGCTGCCTTTGGCTCGGGTCATGATCTCAGGGTCCTGCTTCCTTCTCTCTCTCTCTGCCTGCCTCTCTGCCTACTTGTGATCTCCGTCTTTCAAATAAATAAATAAAATTTAAAAAAACAAACAAACAAAAAAAACATCATGGGGGTTCAGGTCCTCCCCACTTGCACACGGGGCTGCATGTTTCACAGAGCCGCAAAACTGGAAGGAAGGCACAGTCGCATAAATGTGCCCGGGGAAGCCGAGCGTTTTCATCAGTCGATAATGACTGCAAACTCTATGACCAGACGCAATCGAGTTACTCAGTACAGTTCAACCTGACGGGCACCTGGGGGGCTCCGACGGTTAAGCATCCGACTCTTGATTCCAGCTCTCGGAGTCATGAGGTCCAAGCCCTGTAACTGGGCGCCACGCTCAGCGGGCAGTCCGTTTGAGATCCTCTCTCTCCCTCTGGCCCTCCACCCTCCAACCCCCCACTCCTGCTCTCTCTCTCAAATCAATCAGTAATCTTAAAAAAAAAAAAAAAAAAAAAACACAGTTCAACCTCAAACCTTGATTTTATTATTTTTTTTTAAGATTTTATTTATTTACTTGACAGAGATCACAATAGTCAGAGAGGCAGGCAGAGGGCACGGGGAGCAGGATCCCCGCCAAGCAGAGAGCTTGATGCAGGGCTCAATTCCAGGACCTTGAGATCACGACCTGAGCCGAAGGCAGAGGCTTTAACCCACTGAGCCACCCAGGTGCCCTCCAACCTTGTTTTAGAGAAGGTGGCTCTAAGCCATAATTCCTGAGTATACAGATGATTGATCGAGTCACCAAAAACTTGCCACAAGTATTGGACCCAAAGTTTTAGGCTCAACAGCACCCCAAGCTATGACTGGTTTCTACTTCACTGCCCCTTCCCAAGTGTTGAGCCTCAGAGATCTCTGTGAGGTCCAACTCTCATATTTCCCCATCCTAAAGAACCAAGGTTGGGGGGGAGGGGCTGTCATCTTCCCTCCAATCAATCCCTGTGTCCTCCCTTCCTGTCCCCTTTCTCTGTCTCCATTGGTCCTGATACCATTTCTAAACATCAGGTCTCAAAAGTGGAGGTAAGGGCTGTAATAAATGTTACCAACTCTGGATGGCGCTATTCCCTAAAGACAGGACTCATGACATCCACAGCCCTGTCCCAGGAATTAAAATGTACATCTACTTTTGCTTTTGCCTTCAAAACGGATGGATGCCACACGACCTGGTAATCACGGAGCGACATCTGGCCCTCTGACTTAAACACAGCACCATGTATTTTTCCATCTGTGAAATGGGCGTGATTCCTGCCCGTCTCTCTCCGGCTTTGTGGATGGAGGAACAAGCAGGAGGTGACACAATTTGGCGTTCTTGGAAGTTTGCCACATTATTCACGCCACTAGTCACGCTTTTGTCAAAGCTCTTCCAGCTTTCCCCACTCTCAAAGCCCACCTGAACAATGGCCTCACGATGCGCAAAATGCACACTGCAAAGAGAGCCCGAAACGTTTTATCTTCAGGTGCATTGTGGGGCCTACATTGTAACTACACACAGGGAAGGAGATACAACGAGTCTAGCCTTTAACAACCTCCTCTCAGAATGCTAGGGGCTAGAGCGGGCTGTTTTCCGTAACCCACAGCCCAGCCAAGGCACCAGGACAAATGTTCTGGTCCAGTGGCTGGCCAGCTACATGGGTTGATGCTTGTTTTTTAAAGCGTGTAGACTATATGGCCTGAAAAGTTAAAAACGTTTACTAGCTGATCCTTCGTCACAGGGAAAGTCTGCTGCCTCCTGTTCTAGGTACCTGGTGCTTACTCCAGTCTGGGCCAGCCTTAGCCGTTCGCAGAGACCTGTGCTCTCTGGCGTGGTAGCCACATGGCTAGTGGACATCTGAAACATGGCCTGTGCTGCAGAGGGGCTGAAACTTTAAATTTTCTTTCATTTTAATGAATTTAAATTTTAAAACTGACACTTGATGCGGCTGCTTAGAAAACTTTTACACAAGAGTTGAAACACCTTGGGTATGTGAATCTACCTTTTCAGCTAGAAATTCTCATCGAGGGTAAACTCAGATCAGATGCCTCCAATGAAAATTTAGGACCTGACTTGGGATTGCCCTGGATTTTGAAGGCTTAGTAACAACCACAACAAAACACGTTTTTATACATAATCCATATGTTTATTACATATTGAAAGCATAGTATTCTAGACATAATGGGTAACTGAAATCTATTCTTAAAACGAACCTCACCTGGTGCCCCAGTTAGTTAAACATCTGCCTCCAGATCCCCAATCAGAGGTGGTTCTGCTTGGCAGGGAGCCTGCCTCTCCCTCTGCCCCTTCCCCTGCTTGTGCTCTCTCACTCTCAAATGAATAAATAAAATCTTTTAAACTTCAGGGGCACCTCGGAGGCTCAGTGGGTTAAAGCCTCTGCCTTCGGCTCAGGTCATGATCTCGAGGTCCTGAGATCGAGCCCCAAATCGGACTCTCTGCTCAGCAGGGAGCCTACTTCCTCCTCTGCCTGCCTCTCTGCCTACTTGTGATCTCTGTTTCTGTCAAATAAATAAATAAAATCTTTTTTAAAAAATTAACTTCAGGGAGCTTGAGTGTCTGAGTTGGTTAAGCAGTCTGCCTTTGGCTCAGGTCATGATCTTGGAGTCCCGGGACTGAGTCCCACATCAGGCTCCCTGCTTGGCGGGGAGTCTGCTTCTCCCTCTGACCCTCCCCCACGCATGCTCTCTCTCTTTCTCACTCAAATAAATCAACAAATAAAATCTTAAAAAAAAATTAACCACACCTGTTTCTTCTTACTTTAATGGGGCTTCTAGAAAATCCTGAATTACCCATGTGGCTTCCATTTGTGCCTCCCATGTTTCTCCCAGTTCTGGTCCAGACCCTCATCTGGGCCAAGGGGGACTGAGAGGCCACGATGCCACAGCAAGACTTCGGAGGCCGGCTGGTCAGGCAAGGGTTTCCATGTGTGTCCAGGCTAACGAGGTGGGGCACTGACAATTAGGAATGCATTTGGAGAAGCTTTCCTCTTCTGAGGACTGGCGATTACCAGGGCTCTGGAGAGGTGATAATTGCTCCCAGCGTGCTGTGGTGGAAAGCACCGGGGTTTTAAAAATCGAAACCTGGAGCCAAAGTCCTGATGTGGCCTTTGATTAATTAGTTCTGTAACCTTAGACAATTTATTTTATCCAAGCCACAGTTTCTGATCATTAAAATGGGACTAACAAAATACCTCACAGGACAGGTGAGAATCAAGTGGGAAACAACTTACAAATTAAAATGCTTTGTAAAATGTAAAATTGTACACAAGCCGCCACGGCCATTGCTCCTTCTGTGGGTCGACGAGCGGCCTGGGTCTGGAGCTCTGTTTTGCTCATCTCCCTGTAACGCCACAGTTCCGCAAGGGACGCCAGAACAAGGCATTGCCACACAAACACCAAAGAACAGTGGACCATGCGCCCAAGAACTTTTCCTTCTGTGAGAATCTGAATAGATGGTCGTCAGACTTAACACTTCCCGAACGTAAAAATGTCTGGGAACCTCCACTTACATGAGGTACTTAGAGTAGTCAAGTTCAAGGATATAGAAAAAAGAATGGTGGTTGCTGGAGGGGGGGAGCGGTTAGTGTGTAACAGGAAGATGAAAATGTTCTGGAGACAGATGGTGGTGACAGTTGTCCAACACCATGAATGCACTCAAAGCCACCGAACTGTACCCTTAAAAATGGTTAAGATGATCAATTTTATGTGACGTCTGATTCAGCTCCATTATTTTTCTTTATGCTTCTATTTAAAATCCAGTAGAGTTAACATCCAGTGTACTGTTTCAGGTGTACAGTATAGTGACTCAAAACTTCCTAAGGACACCCGGCGTGCTCACCACGGCAGGTGCATGCCTTTGTCCCCATCACCAATTTACCCAGTTCCTTCTCATCACAATTCTTTTTTTTTAAAGATTTATTTATCTATTTATTTGACAGACAGAGATCACAAGTAGGCAGAGAGGCAGGCAGAGAGAGGGAAGCAGGCTCCCCGCTGAGCAGAGAGCCCGATGCGGGACTCGATCCCAGGACCTTGGAATCATGATCTGAGCCGAAGGCAGAGGCTTAACCCACTGAGCCACCCAGGCGCCCTACCCTCATCACAATTCTTAAAAAAGCCTGCAAACTGGCCATCCTCCCGGGAGGGTGGCTCACCTGCATTGTACCTCAAGCTAGCCATCTATCAGTGATTCTCTTTTTATCATGTAAAAAAAAAATTTTTTTTTCCCGTTATGAAAAAATTTTTTAAAAAACAGGGACGATTGGGTGCCTGGGTGGCTCAGTTGGTTAAGCAACTGCTTTCAGCTCAGCTCATGATCCCAGGGTTCCGGGATCAAGTCCCGCATCGGGCTCCCTGCTCAGTGGGGAGCCTGCTTCTCCCTCTGACCCTCCCATGTCTCATGCTAGTTCTCTCTCTCACATCCTCTTTCTCTCTCTCTCTCTCTCAATCTCTCTCAAATAAATAAATAAATTGTTAAAAAAAAAAAAAGAACAGGGACAGTTACATTTAATGGATCTTTGGTTTAAAAGTTAACTTGATGGTGTAGAGCTGAGCCTACAGGAGAACAACAAAGGGACTTCCCTCTGAGACAATGTTGCAAGACTGCCGTGATTCCTGCCACCAGCCCGTTAGTTGTCTGGCTCATGGTGCCCTAAAGTGAAATGTCTTTAATTAGTATCAGCGTTCTGGAACATTCCCAGTACTGCTGCTCCCAAGTAACTTTTTGAAGATTTTATTTATTTACTTGAAAGGGTGCACAAGGGGGGCGGGGCACAGACAGAGAGGGAGAAGCAGACTCCCCACTGAGAAAGGAGCCTGATGCAGAACTCAAGCCCTCCAGCTCTGGATTCCACGATCCCATGAACCTGGGCTTATGACCTGGGACGAAGGCAGTTGCTTAACCAACCACCCAGGTGCCCAGTAACCTGGTTTTGACTATGTCCCCTTGCAAAGACCCTAGCAGAAGGGAAAGAATGATTAACTGAATACAAATGCACGCTGACTGCTGATTCCACCATCCTCAACACAAGACAACAAAAACACCAGCTCCTTAAGGAACTTGCCCATCACATTTCACGACCTCGCCCCTCCATTTGCTCGTCAGCCCGGCGTTCTGCAGCGCTGTGGGAAGACCAAGTCCTATTTCTTTGGGGAAGGCAATGTGTGTTTTTACTTCCAAGGGCTGGATCTAATTTGGGTTCTGCAAGGACACAACTGCTAACCTCTTAGCCTTTCTGGCTCTCTGATTCAATGTCCAGATTTCTCCATGCAGACAAGGAGGTTTCAAAAAAAAAAAAAAAAAAAAAAAAGGTGTAAAGTTCTCGGGTGTTTCGTCAGATCTCTCCCTGCCAGGTCAATAAACCACGAAAACCAATATCCGATCCCACAAAGAAGATACAAACCTGCAGCTCATATTTTCAAGATATCACTGTATCATCACATATTTATCTTTTCTCCTGGATTTTTATAAGCAGCCCTCTGAGGTGTCTTGTTTACGTAATACCCGTGTCATTTTGCCCGGGTACAGGAATGAAAGAGCTGATAAAAAAAAAGATTTAAGAAGGAGCTGGGTTATGGACATTTAATTCAAAAAAAAAAACCTTTTGTGAAAAACTCATATAAACAGCATCATCCAACGATGCTTCCCCCCATCCTAAGTTTTAGACTGAACTGAAAAGAAAAAATAGAGCAGTGTAGCACTCAGGATAGGCTTCATGCTGGTGCAAGCTTAGCTGTCCCCTGGCTGTCACAACTCTGCAAATCGTTTCCAGGACACCCGGTGTCATTTACCTGCCCCAGTACAGGAAGGTGAGACAACACAGTGAAGAAGTCAGAGTGCACATTTGATCTGCTCCTTCCAACACTGGCTCCCCCCAGGGTGGAGGGCTGGGGGGGGGGGAGGTATTCTACCCCAACAATTCATTTCAGCCCAACTGATAAGATGCGGCAGAGATCAGCTACGTTATAAGCATCAGCTAGAGCAGGTGTCATCCCTGTGTACTTATAAATAAGAAGCTGAACGAATTAGCCTTTATGGTGTGCCAGTTAGAGCCACCGAGAGAGCAAAGACAGGAAAGGCTAGAACTCAACTCAAGGCTACAGGGGGCAGTTGGCCTTCACGGAAGAATGTGAGATTTCTCTAGACAGTGGTTGTGAGGACAGTCTTGGTTCTGGAGAACCTTGTCTGTTCTGGTCGGGGAGCTGAACAAGCATTCGGGGTGTATCAGCCCCAGCAGACACTGGAAGCAGAACTATGGGCAAGACAGACCTGGTCTCCGGGGAAGGAGAGGGCTTTTCATAGACGTTTCGCCGTAAAGACATAAGGCTACAAGCTACAAGGAGCCTGGGCCTCTGTCTGAGCTATCAAACCATTTGCCAAGAAAGGTGAAACCGACTGCAACTCAAGTAAATGGAGAGGTTTGGTGACAGGTCTGACCTTTAGAAAGCAATCAAGGCACTTGTGTTGACTACAGAACACAAACCCACAAGACCAAAAAACGGAGGCCGAGCTTTCCTGGGAAAAGTATCCTGCATCATCTCCTTGCTGCCCCCTTGTCGGTGTTCCTCTCCTTAACCTTGACCTCATACTAACCAAAGATGTCTTCAAGGGAGAGGTCCTTCTGCCCCCTACACCACAGGCAGCAGGAGCTTTCCAGATTAAGGGTCCTTCCTGTTTGTGAAGCCTATCCCCATGCCTATCAATCTTTTAGGAAAATGACCATCAGCATCCGGGAAAGCTGTAGTATTGGCCGAAAGTAGAAATACACTTGCAGGAATGATAGCAATTAGTTTTAGTATCTTCCAGACCTTTTGAGAACAGAAGGGCAACTGAACGCAGAGAGAAGCACTTGCTGCTTCATATACACTTGAACAATGGGAGTTTTCACTGTTTTGAAAGAGTTATTCAAGCCACTTCATGCCTAGAATAACATTAGAAGGTCACTGAACTCCTTTGCTTGCTTAAGTGCTAGCCGGCTCAGCGAGCTATCCAGCAATGCTGAGAGTCGTGACCAGGTTCTATCTGGGGATCTAAGTTGGAAACGTTCCAGTACCTTTCTTCACCCCACGTTGGAGCGGAGGCTCCAGGTTTTACGCACATGATACCTATAAAGCCATAGGAAGCCAGAATCTATGGCGCCTCTGGCTGGCTGAAAGACAGGAGGGGACCCTTCTCTTACAGCAATGGCAGCCTAAGGCTCTTCTGTCCCCGGTAAAATGCAGCAGACAATGGATTGAGAAAAGCAAATCGTCGTCAACTCCTGCTCTCCTGAGACTGTTAATGAAAATAGGCAAAACAGAGTAAACTGGGTAGAACAGCAGAACTTACGACATTAACAAATCTATCTGCTGAGCTCCTCTTACATTCTGGACTTACTCTAATGACCTGGAGAGAGATTTTATCAACTGCTACTTTGAAAGCCGAGTGGTGGCCCTCTCTTCCCCGCGTCTACAGCTGGCAGCCCACTGACTCTGTGTACCCTCCTCAGGGAAGACGGGGACAAGTCCCAGAGGCAATGCCACGACAGTATGGTGTTTTCAAAGGGTTGGGAGAAAAGAGAATGTAGCAGACAAAAGGAGGAACATGAAGTGTTGCTTTTCTGGGGATTTTTAATTTTTTTTTTTAACTGTGGTAAAATATGCATAAGAAAATCAACCATTGGAACTCTTTTTAAATGTACGATTCGGAGATGTTAAGTACATTCCCAGTGTTGTTTGACCATGACCACAACCCATTGCCAGACTTTTTCATCATCTCCAAATGACACTCTGTACCCATTAGACGACTTTTTTTTTTTAAAGATTTTATTTGTTTATTTGACAGTGAGAGAGAGAGAGAGATCACAAGCAGGCAGAGAGGCAAGCAGAGAGAGAGAGAGAGGGAAGCAAGCTCCCCGCGGAGCAGAGAGCCTAATGCAGGACTCAATCCCAGAATCCTGGGGTCATCACCTGAGTTGAAGGCAGAGGCTTTAACCCACTGAGCCACCAAGGCGCTCCCCGCCGTTAGACAACTTCTAATCCCTCCCATTACCCCCCACCCCAGTCAATGACCTCTTATCTCCAAATCTCCAGATTAGGCTACTGTAGGTACTTAGGTAAGTGGACTCGTATAATATGTGTGTGTCCTTCTGTGTCTGGCTTACTTCACTTGGCATGATGTCCTCAAGGCTCATCCCTGTCGTGCATGTGTCAGAATGCCCTTCCTTTTGAAGGGCGAGTAATATTCCACTGTGCAGACACACCACGTTTCGTTGACGCATTCATCTGCAGAGGGATATCTGGGTGGTTTCCACCCTTCGGCTGTAACTCTGAGTAACTGTGACAAACACTGGAGTACAAGAATTGTTGAGTCCCCGCTTCCAAGTCTTTTGAGTTAATACCTAGAAGTGGAATTACTCGGTCTACTCCAAGTTCTTTCCTGAATCTCTCACTCTTGGACAGCTCATTTTAGGTGGTGTGTGGGCCTTTCAGACTCTTCTTCCAAATAAGTACCGAGACAACCCTGGGAGAGATGTCAACCATATGATTTATTTAAACCAGAAATGTTCATCGGTAGACACTTCCGGTGAAACACGGATGGACTGAGATGGTGGGGATGATTTAGGGTGGTGGAAAGTGTCCTTTGGAAATGCTCCGGTTGCAAACGTAAGATAAACTCAATGCAATAAACTCCTTTAAGTCAAAAAGGCCCCGACACATTCACGAACGCTTGCGACTCTTTGTAAACGAGCCACAAAGAAGCAGTTATTACTCAGGGAGCCTGGTGGTGGGCACGACCTGTAGAGGCACCTCTATTTCTGTGACAGGAGCTATATTCAGTATTCTTTTGATGGTCCAACCAGGAATGTAGTAAATTATAGAATCATAACCAAGAAGGCAGCCAGCAGTCCTGAGAACTGACTTAGAACCACACGTGTAGGATTTACATGCAAAGGTTTGGGGTGAAAAAGCCATTCTTGGTAATTTGCATTTTTCTTTTATTCCTTGTAAATTAAGTTACTTTTTATTCTATTTTAGCTGACAACGACTCTTGAAAAAGTAACCCTGGAAATGATTTTAAACTCTGCAGTAGACTATATGGATTTTCTCTTTTTCTTTTTCTTTCTTTTTTTGAGTAATTACTTTGGTGGTTTTTAGTGTATTCACAAGGTTGTACAACCATCACCACCACCTAGCTCCAGAACATTCTCATCATCCCCAAAAGAAACTCCAGCTCCATTAGCAGTCACTGGCCATCTCCCTGCACCCAGCCCCTATCAACCCACTAATGTATGTTCTGTCTATGGTTGTGTCTATTCTGACATTTTATGCAGATGGAATCATTCAGTATGTGGCCTTTTGTGACTGACTTCTTTCATTTAGAATCATGTTTGTTTTTTTAAGAGATTTTATTTATTTATTCGACAGACAGAGATCACAAGTAAGCAGAAAGGCAGGCAGAGAGAGGACAGGAAGCAGGCTCCCTGCTGAGCAGAGAGCCTGATGTGGGGCTTAATCCCAGGACCCTGAGACCATGACCTGAGCTGAAGGCAGAGGATTTAACCCACTGAGCCACCCAGACACCCCTAGAATCATGTTTTTAACATTCCTCCACGTTGTAGCATGTATCAATAGTTCCATCCTTTTTTTTTTTTTTTAACCAAAGAATGTTCCATTGTATGGATATACCACATTTTATTCATTCACCCATCAGTTGGACATTTGGGTTGTTTCTATTTTTTGGCCAGTATAAATAATGCTTCTATAAAATATGTGTACAAGTCTTTGTGTAGACGTATGTTTTCAGTTCTCTTGGGTAGATACCTAGGGGAGGAACTACTAGGCTACAGGTAACCCTGCGTTTAACCTTTTGAGGAACCGTCCACCTCTCCACAGCAGCCGCGCCATTTTACATCCCGACCAGTAAGGTGCCATATTTACGTTTGATAGTTTTTTTTTTTACTTATATTAGGAGAAACTCAACCAAGGGACGGACTTCCAAAGCCGAGAGTAAGCTCTGGGATAAGTGTGGGCTTGTTTGGCTTCTGGCCCCATATTTTACACGTGGGCACAGCCAATGGACAAATAGCATGGGCAACTCTCCAGTCACAGGGCATCTCTTCATGACCCTCCAGGGCCAGCAAAGAACTACACTTGACACAACAGGCGATCAGACGCTAGAGTAGCGACATCCAAACGTACTAACTGTTTAACTGTTTAACGGCACAGACTAAACATGTGCAAGGAGTGAGGGGGAATGGGATGGTGGGGCTCTCCTTGTCCAGGAGGGCGTCACACGCAAAATAGGGCTTGACCTGCACGTAGACGGCACGCGCTTACCAAGGAGGAAGGGGGATGTCACGGCTACAAACAAATCCTAGACGTTTTTTCTTGCTCACAGCAAAATGTCACTATTTCCCAGGACCCCTGACGCTACACAACAGAAATATTAATAAGAGCTGCCACCCCGTTCTAACTTCCCTAGGCCAGCACGGTTCTTTTTTGTTTGTTTTGGGGGATTTTTTTGAGAGAGAGAGAGAGAGAGTGAGCAGGCATGTGTGAGTGGGCAGAGGGGAGAGAGTGAGAATCCACTGGGCGTGGAGCACAATGTAGGGCTCGATCTCATGACTCTGAGATGATGACCTAAGCCAAAATCCAGAATGGGTCGCTTAACTGACTGAGCCACCCAGGTGCCCTTAGGACAGCATGGTTCTCAAGTGTTTACACTTCTTTAACCCTCACAATGACCCTCTGAGTTAGGGAAGTATTTTTGTTGTTGTTGTTGTTTTTAAGATTTTATTTTAAGTAATCTCTACACCCCACACGGGACTCGAACTCACGACCCCGAGAGCAAGAGTCGCACGCTCTTCCGACGAGACCAGCCAGGCACGCCAAGGTAGCTAAGTATTTTTGTCCCTATTTTACGAATAAGGAAACTGGTGCCCCGATAGGCTGCACGCCTTGCCCAAAGTCACCAGGCTAGGAAGTGGTAGAGTTGGGATTTGAACCCCGGCAGTCTGGCTCTGGGATTCACTCTCCCCTGTCTCTGGCATAATCTCCTCAGCCACTTGCCTGGCATCCTGATAAAAGGCTACTTATTTATAAAGCTGGGGAAAGTCCCTTGATAAGTTAAGTGGCCTTCCTAACTCTCCCAGGCTGCTGACAGTTCCACAGTGATATTAGGAGGAGTTTTTTAAAGAGGTGGGAGACAGCGGTGCCAAAGGAGAGAAGAGGTCACAGAGGAAGTTACCAGTGGGGACAAAATTAGAAGCCAGGAGCCCAAGGTTCTCGGCCCTGCTCCTGGAAAGTCTTCCTCCTACACAAATCATGACATGCGGCAATTAAAGGAAACATACCCACTCACAGACGTCCCCGAGATTTTTAAAGTAAAAATTAAAATTAATGAGTCCATCTAATTTGGACTCACAAAATCCGTGGGTGGAAGAAATTCCTGCAGCTGACGGCTGATGTGACAGTTATGTCATGAAAAGGAGTAGAAGCTCCCTGCCTTCGGATGTGAATGTTTCCAAATGTGATTCTAAATCCCAGCCCGAAACAATACTCAGGACAAGAGCTGAATAAAGAGATTCTGTGGCAGAAAATCCCGTCAGCTTCCCCAGTCAACCTGTCGTGGAGGGAAATGAGTCGGAATATCCACTTCTAGTTCGCCCTTCTAGTGCAGACTCTTAACCAACTGGAAATTAGATTCCTAATGGCAATGTGGAAGCAAGAATCCTGTATTCATGGGTGCCTGGGTGGCTCAGTGGGTTAAGCCTCTGCTTTCAGCTCAGGTGTCATGATCTCAGGGTCCTGGGATTGAGGCCTGCATCAGGCTCTCTGCTCAGCGGGGAGCCTGCTTCCTCCTCTCTCTCTGCCTGCCTCTCTGCCTACTTGTGATCTGTCAAATAAATAAATAAAATCTTTATTAAAAAAAAAAAAGAACCCTGTATTCAAAGGCTTCATTAAACCACTGCAATGATCTGAATCCAAGTGTTTTGTGATACAATGCAGAACTACAAGCAATGTAGCATCATCTCCACTCCACCTGTATATTCCCCCTAATGATGTGCCCTAATGATGTGATGGGACCGTCCAGAAGGCAGAGCACAACATCCCTGAAAAATCACATCTTCCCTGGTTTTTGGTTCTCTTCTCTTGTTCTCTGCCCTCCGCCCCATTCCCAGAGGAAGACATTTCCAGGACTGCTGACAAGCCCCAGAGGAGGAAGGCCTTTCTTCCTTCCTCCTCTTGGGCAGATGGTATTTGCATACTGATATATTGTAAATCTAGTCACCCAGGTAACCGGCCCCAGTTAGCAACAGCGCAATGAAGGTCAGCCTGATTCCTTCTAAAATTAGAAGTCAGACCAATCTGATTTTTAACTGTTCAAGGTAGGATGCCCAGTTACATGGCAACTTCAATTCGGAAAGCGAATTTCCACGTGAGAGATTCAGCACTGGTTAATAAAGGCAAGTTGAGGCATTTCACCATGATACTAACATAGGTTTTGACAGGTTGAAGGGAGTTTTAGCTGCATGACTTTTGGTGTTTCTGTAAATAATCCTACTAGGACTCGAATCTCTGCTAGTCAAGTCCTCTTTGGTCTCCTAGCTCCCTCGACCTTCACAGTCAAGTTGGTCATTAAGGACTGCTGAATTCTGAGTCTGGCATTTCAGTCCTTCTACAGTTGGCCTCCCCGACGCCACCGATGTCCCCTCTGCCTGCACGATGTCTCCCCACCCCCAGCCCAAGTGCCTGGCGCTGACCAAGCTCCATCTTTTCCTGCCTCTTTTATCCTGGCCCACACACATCCCTCCTACGGCTCCCTTTTCTTTCCCTGACCATGGAAAGGGGTCCTGGACGGGCTTCAAGGAATGCACAAATTGTGTACAATCTGCCCCCCACCCCCATTAATTTCTCAAAGGGTCCATGTCCCCCAAAACGTTGAGAGCCACCAGCTTAGCTTATCTGCGTAGACACAGATGTGCCTACAACAGCATTTCCCTCAAATGATTTTAAGGAAAGACAGTTCCACAGGATATGAAATGGTGAGGGAAAAAGAGCTCCACAGCCCAATAAGTGGGGAAACAATAAATCAAACAGTTAGGTTTTGGGTTTTTTTTTTTTTTTTAAATGCAGGCCTTCTCTGGGCCTTTGCTGTACTGACATGTGCCATGAATCACCGAGGGCACCGTGGAGACCCTTCTCGGTATCCCCTGAGTTTCTGCTAGGAAAGCTGAGCTTTACCTTCCCTTGACAACCACCAAGCCACGTACTGCTTTGTGGTTAGTTCTGAGCTGTTTATATTTTACTCTATATTTTTAACACTTACTAGAAATTTTGTCATTGCTCGTGTTACATTACATTGTGCTTGCTTTATACCATTTTACAGCTGTCTCCCCTAGTAGACAGGAAGCCCTTGACAGTGGGGTATACACCCTTGGTATCTCTGCATCCCCAGGGCCAAGGTGACAAGACCTTAGAAATACAGGAATGTTGAGTAACTGAATGAAAATGGAACAACTGAGCACTGGTAAGGAGCTCCTTCAGAATAAAAACTACATTTTAAACTTTTGTCTTCTAGGGAAGACAAAAAGTTTCCACCTAGAAAACAGCTTTTTTTTTTTTTTAAGATTTTATTCATTTATTTGACAGACATAGATCATAGGCAGGCAGAGAGAGAAAGAGGGAAGCAGGCTCCCCGCCGAGCAGAGAGCACGATGCGGGGCTCGATCCCAGGACCCTGGGATCACGACCTGAACTGAAGGCAGAGGCCCAACCCACTGAGCCACCCAGGTGCCCCGAAAACAGCTTTTCATATAGAGAAAGAGTCCATAAAATTTTTTAAAGAATTAAATCCATGAGAAAGTACGTCTCAAACACCAGTTATGTCCTGGGCACCAACAATATTAATGTGGTAACACCATCAAGGAGCTTAGATTCTAGGAAGGGAAACAGACAGGCAAATAAAAAATGACCATAAAAAATAAATACTTTAAAAGGAAGGGCAGGCTGCCTGGGAGCACGGGTGGAGTATTTCATTCTGTCTGAGCTGGCAGGAAACCAGGAGAAGTCAGTACTGTGATGCTGATTTGATGGTGGGACCCACTGCCAGGGCCGCAACACCCAAGTCCTTGACTGACCACGGTAAGCCACGTTTTGGTGGGAAACTGGCCAAGAGGCAGCTCTAGTTGAGACACTGCTCATACCAGCAGGTAAGGCTCTGGCTTCAACCCCAATGTGGATCCCAAGTCCGGGCCAGTGGGACTCCACTGCAGGCAGCTGGTAGACCCCTTTCGCTCAAGGACAGCTGTCCCACGGTCTAGAGCCAAGTGGTACGTCTGCTCTGTCCCCAAGTCTATAGCCAGAACCTGGCCCTTGTGTTGTTGCTTTGAGACCAAAGGATGCGTCCAGAGAAAAGAACGCAAGAAAGAAAGAATGGAAGTGCTTCTCTCCTCCTGAGAACCAGGGCATAGCTGGGCTCATCTACCTACCTGGCCTTCCAGGCAGGGCAGCCTGAAAGGCTGAGAACCCCAAACCTTATAACTCTCAGTTTTGTGGGGGATCCTGGAGCTCGGAAGAGACAGAATGCCACGGAAGACACATGACACTCCTAGATAGATGCAAGTCCAATAAACCTTCTTCTCAATCCATCCGAAACGGTTCTCCTGCTCTTTGGGAAAGCAATGAGGCAGCAGGTAGAACACCCCAACACCCAGGTCTGAGTATTTTTTAAAACTCCCAGTTTAAGATTGAGAACCACTGCAGTAAAGGGGGGTAAGAGAGAGATGCCCGCAGCGCCCCCTAGGGGCAGGCTGTGAGCACTGATTCATACCTGAGTCCCCTGTATCTCCCTGGCCTTGGCAGGTCCAGTGAGTGAGTGAAGCCAATGGCTAAAAAGATGTAATTCCTTGGCAAATTAAACACAAGGGAATATCCTTCACTTATACACAGAAATATGCTTGCTTTAGCATTTTTGCCTTGGTACACGCGTACCAAGAAATATTCCTCTACTGTTCGGAAAGCAAGAGGGCACCGTGGTAGCAGGTTACAGAGGACACCCAGCTGCGTGATGGAGAGGACAGATGTCGGGGTGGCCTGGAAATCTGTACAGGGGGCAGCAGTGACCCAGCTCTGGTGGAGGCCTGTCAACATTTCCTAGTTCTCAAGAAAGCCTAGAAATCTAGATATTTATGTTAGTGTCCTAACTTCTGAACATTGACTTTAATTGAAGAAAAAACTCACAACACTCTGAATAAACATAAGAAACTGGTTGGGGTATCTGGGTGGCTCAGTGGGTTAAAGCCTCTGCCTTCGGCTCAGGTCATGATCTCAGGGTCCTGGGATTGAGCCCCACATTGGGCTCTCTGCTCAGCGGGGAGCCTGCTTCTTCTGCTCTCTCTGCCTACTTGTGATCTCTCTCTCTGTTAAATAAATAAATAAAATCTTTAAAGAAAAAAAAAAGGAAAGAAAGAAAGAAACTGGTGAGCTACATTTAGCCATATAGTTCTAACCTCCGATCCCATGTGACTCAGTTACAATAAAGAGAGAGAACAGAGGGGCAGCATCAGAATCATGCGGCAAAGTGTGAGATACAGAGCCAAGCCACATCATTCATCCTTGAGCCTCAGGACACTCGCAGGGAATAGAGAAGATCTAAAAAGTCCGTCTATCGATGTGGATGGCACTAGAGGGCATTATGCTTAGCGAAGTAAGTCAATCAGAGAAAGGCAACTATCATATGATCTCCCTGATATGAGGAAGTGGAGATGCAACGTGGGGGGTTTGGGGAATAGGAAAAGAATAAATGAAACAAGATGGGATCGGGAGGGAGATAAACCATAAGTAACTCTTAATCTCACAAAACAAACAGGGTTGCTGGGGGCAGGGGGTGTCAGGAGAGGGTGGTGGTGTTATGGACGTTGGGGAGGGTATGTGCTGTGCTGAGTGCTGTGAAGTGTGTAAACCTGGCAATTCACAGACCTGTACCCCTGGGGATAAAAATACATTATATGTTTATAAAAAAATTTAAAAATTAATAAAAAAATAAAAAGTCTGTCCATGCCTGAGTACAGCCCCGTTTTCAAAGAGTCTCCCCATATCCTTTGCCATCTCAATGTTGGTACTGGTCAGAAAGCAGATGGTAGAGGCGGTGCCTGGCTGGCTCAGTGGGTTAAGCCTCTGCCTGCAGCTCAGGTCATGATCCCAGGGTTGTGGGATCGAGTCCCGCATCGGGCTCTCTGCTCAGCGCGGAGCTTGCTTCCTCCTGCCTCTCTGCCTACTTGTGATCTCTGTCAAATAAATAAATAAAAATAAAATCTTAAAAAAAAAAAAAAGAAAGCATACCTTAGAAAACAAAGGGCATAACTTATTATAGCAATAATAACAGTAATTAGTAGTTCCTGAACATTTACACTGTAAGAGGCAAGGGCTAAGTGCTTTACATAAAAATTATCCCATTTAATCCTGAAAGCCAAATTACCATCTCAGTTTTCAAATGAGGAAATGGGGCATGGGGCAGGGTGGGCAAGAGAAGTTACACCATGTGCGGGGCAGCAGGGAGTCAACCCTGCTCTTTCCCTCCAAAAGTCTTGGGCTGGACATCGCCCTGCAGCTTAGAGGCAGGAAGTGGCAGACGGCACAGGGTTCTGAAGGAGGGAATGGAATGAAATGAGGAATGAGGGGCTCCTGGGTGCCTCAGTGGGTTAAAGCCTCTGCCTTCAGCTCAGGTCATGATCCCAGCGTCCTGGGATCGAGTCCCGCATCCGGCTCTCTGCTCATCCGGGAGCCTGCTTCCCTTCCTCTCTCTCTGCCTGCGTCTCTGCCTACTTGTGATCTCTCTGTCAAATGAATAAATAAAATCTTAAAAGAAAAAAAGAAAGAAATGAGGAATGAAAGTGCACGATCAGTAGAAGCCTGGGCAGGAACCTACTGAAATAAGACGGCCCATAAACAAATGAAAAACAAAAAACCTTCAACCTCAGGTCATCAGTATCCCCTCAGCTTTGCAATGAGAGAACAAGTGGAAAAAAAAAAATCTAACGCAAACCAAAACATCTTTCACCGATCAGATTAGTCAAGATTTGAAAGGCTAAACAGGGCTGGTGAGGTGAAGAGTACAAACCGTTGCCCACACTGTGGGGGGAGAGCAAAGTGGTTAGACCTGTTAAGCTGATTTGGCCATTACAGTTCAAGATGTTTCTACATTGAACCTGGCTACTCTACCTAGGAATTCCTTCTACAGAAAGTCTTTCGCAACGGTGCAAAGATTTATATGCGTAAGATTATTCAGGGCTGTATTATATGCAGTAGCAAAAAGCTAGAAAATCTCCAATCGTCTATCAGTGGGACGAGTTCGATAAATCCAGGTACATCTAAATCATGAAATACAATACAGCCATTAAATCATGAAAGAGATCTCTACTTGCCAAAATGGAAGAATGACCCAGATGCATAGTTAAGTGAAAAAATAAGTTGCAAAACAGTAGGATATTAGGAATTTCAGTAAAGTGTACTCAGGTGGGGGGGGGAGAAGCGCACAGGGGTACTAATATATGAACTGGGGGGGTCTAAGAAAATATATATATATGTATAGACACACACACACACACACACACACACACGCCAGTTTTTAATTGCAATTACCTAAGAGAGGATTGCGGGAAATGTACTTTTATAAGGCGGGAAGTTTTTACAAGGAGAATGTACTTTCCAAGTAAAGAAATAAACTGGCATGCTGACATCTGAGGGCAGGATTCCAGGTCCTGGGCAGGAGGGTGGACGGAACAAGGAAGGGACCTGGGAGTCTTTATGGACGTGGGCAGCCACAGAGATTGTGCCCTGCAAAAGGGCACCCTCTTGAGCTGTGCAGGCTGGGGGCACGAGATGGACTCCTGAAACAGACATCCAGAAAGGCAACCAAAGCAAAAGCCTGAACATCTAAGCAAGACAGGAGGGCTATTACCAGAAAAGGGCTCAGAGATAAGAAGAGAGTGCGCATGTCAATTTTGAACATTTCAGGGTACAGGGGTCAATGATAAGGTAAGGTCAGGGTGATCCTGATAGTGGGCAATCCTGGCCAGAGGACCCTGAGTGTGGCTCTGATTCTCAATCTAGAGATCTATTTTTTTTAAAGATTTTATTTTTAAGTAATCTCTACACCTAATGTGGGACTCGAACTCACAACCCTGAGATAAAAGAGTTGCACTGAGCTGGCCGTGTGCCCGTGCAGATAGGTTTAAGACATGAAGCCTCCAAGTGGGTTGAGCCTCTAAAGCACTTGCTGCCTCAGACCCAGATTGGTCTAGGTCCTGGGACTGGCAGAAAGAGGAAGAAATGCAATGCTGAAAGCAGCGCATTTTCACTACCTCTTCTCACAGAATTCCCTGTCCTACGGTCAGCCTTGAGTTTCGACACATTGAGACCGGCTATAGTGACCACAGCCTGGAAGTTACCCAAAACAGGCGGAACCTCCTAGCCTTCAAAATAATTTGCAAACCTCTGCAAAAAGGGAGCAGATTGTGTGCTTAAACTTGTGGAAGTAAATCTGTCTCCGATTTGAGTGAATTACGTTCTAGAATTTCCTTTTCAGGCTAAAGCGTTTTAAATCTCCAAATACCCTCTCCCATAGAAATAACGTCATTAAGTCAGCCTAGAAACTAGCCGACCTATAATTCCCCTAAATAAAAGCCCAACCACCCTTTTTAATATAAAAGCACTGAGTTCCAACAGGGCACAGGAGGCAATAAGCAACCCTTAATCCCCCAATGGTTTCCTTTAACATCGAAATGATGTGAATATATGTTATACTTTAAAACACTCTTTTCTTCTGATAGATGGTTCCATAGTCAAACAAGTCTGGGAGAAACTAGTTCAACCCAAACTGAACAGGCATTATTATTTTTTTAGTTCTTTAATGATGGTAACATATACACAACATAACATTTGCCATTTTAACCATTTTTAAGTGTACCACTCAGTGGCATTAATTACCATCACAATGTTGTGCAAATGTTTTTTATCATCCCCAAACAGAAACTCTGTCCGCGTGAACCCCAACTCCCCATGCTCCTTCCCCTAGCCCCTGGCAACTACTGTTCTACTTTCTGTGTCTATGAATTTGACTGTTCTAGAGAATTTGTATAAGTAGAATATATATATATATATATATATATATATATATAATACATATATTATATATACATATTCTATATAATACATATTCTATACATATTCTATATATATATATATATATATATATATATATATATATATAATACATATTATATATACATATAACATATATAAGAAGGACAGTATTTGTCCTTCTGTATCTTTTGTGAGGACATTCAAGTTCCGGGCTTGAGAAACCGGTAGGATGGGGCCATGGAGACTGTCCTCAGGGTCTAGACAGAGAAGGAGAAGCAGACTCTGGAAGAAAGACAGGCGTTTCTGGAAAGCTGGAGCATCAGAGAGCAGGGAAAGGGAAACTGGACGTAATTAAACACATACTGGATGCGAGCCAAGGAAAGAGATCCAGGCTGGTGCTCCATGTGGAAAGAGACAGCATTCCAAGAGTAGTGCAGTGGGAATGGAGGGGATTGCACGCAGGGCTCAGGAAGACCCAACAATTAAGGGAGGGGAAAGCGTGATCAATCTGGAAAAGGAGCAGCTCAAGGAACAGAAAAGAACCCAGGAGCACAACCTGCCTCTGGTTCTCAGGCTTGCGATCACTCCTTCCAGAGACATCTGCCTAAAACACAGACCTACTCCTGACCTGATTCTCTCACCCCACATCTAAAACCTTGAGTGGTTTTCTCCAGTGTTCAGAGCAGAATCTGAACTCCTTACCAACATTGCCAGTGCTCTCCCCAACTCAGCCCTGCCGCTCCTCCTACTCACCCCACCTGCCGTGATTCATCTGCTGTGATTCTGCACATTTTCTTAATGAGGCTCTTCTGCTTGGTGTATGTGTTGTTCTTTCTGACTAGGCGCTTATTAAGGGTTGATCTCCCTTCAAGGACCAGTGCTGATCCCACCTTTTCTGAGAGGTCAAAATAGATCCCTGAAGTGTGGGTAAACATGCCCATTCCCTATAATCCGACAGAGCAGGCAGATGTCCTTAAAAAACATCAGAAAAACAAAATCATACTATCATCTGGCTGTAAAATCCATTTTTTGCATGATAGCAAAATCAGAATATGGAAAAGGTTTCGTGTGTTTTTTCATACTCATCCAGAAATAGCATCATAATATTAACATTTAGGTACATATTCTCTTTAGTTTTTCAAAAAAAATTTTTAGATAAATTGGAAATTATACTGAATGTATCATTCTGTAAAGTGCTTTTTTTTAAAACTGATTCTATTATTGGCATTTTCTATATTCTTAAATATTCTTCAAAACTTATTTCTTTTTTAAGATTCATTAATTTATTTGAAGGGGGAGGGGCAGGGGGAGAGGGAGAAACTCCAGACAGACACTGCACTGACCATGGAGCCTGACACCGGGCTTGATCCTACAACCCAGAGACCATGACCTGAACCAAAGCAAAGAATCGGACACTTGACCAACCGTGTCACCCAGGTGCCGCTCTTCAAAACTTACTAACAGTTGCATAAGACATCCTCTCATATGGGCATAATTCAATCAATGTCCAATTACTGAATAAGAATTTTAAAATTTTTCATTTATTCCAGTACATTCCACCCACTAAGTATTCAGAAGATGTTTGTTGAACTGAATTATTATCGGTGTAAGACAACAGCAACAGCCATGACCTGTCCTGAATTGACTTTATCATTCAGGTGATTTAAATGGAAAAAAATTTAAATGGAAAAAAATTCATCTTATGTGATACACACAGATTTGCAGAATTTGTAAGCTTCGGTCCTAACACCCAATTAAATCTGATGAAACGACTGCTTTCCCCAGACTATGAGGATCACTCCATCTTCTCCAAAGACTGAAATCCATGGTGAAAGCAATGGTTTAGCAAAAAACAAAGAATGGAGACTCTTTTTTTTTTTTTAAGATTTTATTTATCCACTTGACAGACAGTGATCACAAGTAGACAGAGAGGCAGGCAGAGAGAGAGAGAGAGAGAAGGGGAAGCAGGCTCCCCGCTGAGCAGAGAGCCCGATTCGGGGCTCGATCACAGGACTCTGGGATCATGACCTGAGCCGAAGGCAGAAGCCTAACCCACTGAGCCACCCAGGCGCCCCAAGAATGGAGACTCTTAACTACAGAGAACAAACTGAGGGTTGATGGGAAATGGATGGGGGGATAGTCTCAGTGGGGGAGGGGTATTAAAGAGGGCACCTGTGATGAGAACTGGGTGTTGTATGGAAGTGATGAATCACTGAATTCTACTGAAACCAATACTACACTATATGTTAACTAACTAGAATTTAAATAAAATTTGAAACAAACAAAAAAAAAGGGAAAAACAAAGAATGTCTATAAGGAGATGGTATATTCAGGAAACTTCTACAGATCTTTAGTATCATCTAATCTGAACGTTGGTGTAAAAGCCTACACCACCTTTGTTTCTCTTTTCTTCAGTATTTTCTCTTCACGTTAAAATGTACTGACATCTTCCCAGTTGGTACAATTTCGTTAAAGATGATTTATGGTCTTGCCCACAATGAGGTGAACTTTCAGTATCACTAATTAATTTCCACCTGCCACACAGTTTTATCGCCAAGCAGGATGATTTGAGGGAGGAAGGGGAGACAGTGGAAAAGAACGGAAGGGGACTGAGATCGGAGGTCATGATCTCAGTACCCGTGAGGGCAGGAAAGGGGCTCCAAAGCGGGACTTTTAACAGAGGACCAACCACTGGGCAAGGCATGCAGTCGAAAGCCACCATGGCGAGCTCCGGTGCGATTTACGTAAAGAGGTAGAAGCAAGTGTGGGAGGTCAGAAGGCAAAAAATGAATGAATGAATGAGTAAATAAATAAATAAATATCAATGAATGGATTTGGGGAGGAAAAGAGAGTGATTCCAAAATTTTACACAGGACCCAACTGCCATTCGTGTGAAAGGGCTCAACCACAACCCCTATAGGTGTTCCCAAAACAACTGCTTGAAGATCTCTCCTAGATGCCTACAAAGTATAAAAATGAGGAGCTCAAGGGATGCCTGGGTGGCTCAGTCCATTAGGTGCCCAACTTGATTTTGGCTCAGGTCACGATCTCAGGGTCCTCCGCTCATCTCTTGCCCGGCTCTGCACACAGCAGCGGAGAATCGGCTTGAGGTTCTCTCCCTCTCGTTTGTCCCTCCCCCTCCCCCCTGCCCCACTCACTCTCCCTTTCTAAAATAAATATATAATAAAATCTTTTTTTTTTTTTTTAAAGTAAGAGCTCAAGATAGGGTACATGAAGGATTAAAGATCTAGCAGTGTACACTGAAAACAGCAGAACAGTTACATCTAAATAATCACTTGAGGACGCCCGGGTGGGTGGCCCAGTCATTTTAGAACCTGGCTCTTGGTTTCTGCTCAGCTCCTCATCTCAGAGTCCAGCCTGGATCCAGCCCAGGGCTCTGCACTCACCGCAGGGTGTGCCTGTCCTTCTCCCCCTGCCCTCTGCTCCTTCCCGCTCATACATGCTCGTGCGCGCTCTCTCTCTCAAATAAATGAATAAAATCTTTAAAAAAAAATAATCACGGCAAATATGACATAATAATGACAGGCAATTTAAAAACTTAAATATAGGGGCACCTGAGTGGCTCAGTGGGTTAAAACCTCTGCCTTCAGCTCAGGTCATGATCCCAGGGTCCTGGGATCGAGCCCCGCATTGGGCTCTCTGCTTAGCAGGAAGCCTGCTTCCCTCTCTCTCTGCCTCCCTCTCCACCTGCTTGTGATCTCTGTCTGTCAAATAAATAAATAAAATCTTTTTAAAAAAATAAATAAATAAAAACTGAAACATAATATACAATGCAAAAAAACATTAATAGCATTCTGAGTTCCACTTATTATTATGGGTGGAGGCAGCCTGCTAGTTCATGAAACAGGACGAGGCAGAGAGATTAAAAGTACTCCTCCAAGTACTGATTACCTTGACCTTGATAATCCCAAAAAGGGAAAGGTTGAGGAATGCTCTTGCAAAACCTAAAGGTAACAACCCAAATTAATAACAGGACATGGATTTGCATATTGCTAGAGAAGATAAAGCCCATACAGAAAACAGCAGACATTAACAAATATAAAAATAAAGATAAAATGAGATGAAATAAGATTGTACCATTAGTTGTCATAGTAAAAAGAAGTCATACTTCCCTATTAAAAGGAAATAACTTTCATATAGGCTTGTAAAATAAAACCCAGTGACTTTTTGCTTACAAGCAGCAGAACTAAAACAGAATGAGACAGAAGTCGTCACAATAAAAGGATGATCAAAGATTGAGCGGACAACAAACGAAAAGAAGTACCTTTAATTCATGATAATAGAAGCCATAATTTCTTTTTATGGGTTCATGCAACACTTATAAGAATTAATCATGTCATAAACCAACATAAAAACCTAAATAAATTCCAAGAACAAACTACACAGGATTCACTGTCACATGACACCCTCCTTCGCCTCCAAAATACTCCTCCAAAAATATCAGAAGTCTAAATCAAACCCCAACACTTGGAAGTTTAAAAGAACTTTTCAATAAGCTTTTGGTCGTGGTGAAAATGGAAACTACAGTTAAACGAAATTAAAAATTAGGAAATAATGATCGGAGCACTGAATATTAAATCTTAGGTGACAAAGGCAAAGCTGTATTTAGAGATAAGATAAGCAGATGGGAACATGCCTATTATATAACTCGTAGGCTTAAAGCAAACTAAATCCAAATTCAGATGCCATTTAAATATTGTAAGTACATATAAACCTACACACACACACACACACACACACACACACACACGACTCCAAAATATTAATAGTAATCTCTGGGTTACAGAATTTCTATTTTCTTCTGAATTTCCTAAATATCTCAATGAGCCTGTAGCACTTTTATAATTAGAACAAGATTAAACAAAAGCACAACAAAACATAATTTGCAGTCATAAGGATAGGAACAAAACAAAACAAAACACCATCTTGCCAAGATGATGAAGGCAATTAAAATTCTCTCCTTTGCTTTGACTTTTAAGCTCTAGCCCTGGCGATGGTTCTTACAAGCCTGTGTTTACCATGTTTCAGCACAGTTCTGTCCTCTGGTCTTCCGCCTGGAAGTCAGGGACCCTGCACTGGCGGACAACTTTGAACCAATGTCGTCTCTTTCGGGGGAAAATCAAGTATCCAGACATGTGAGCAACCAAGGGTGGCGTGGTGATGGCTCTGTTTTAAAGTGAACTCGGGGCACCTGGTGGCTCAGTGGGTTAAGACTCTGCCTTCGGCTCAGATCATGGTCTCAGGGTCCTGGGATCGAGCTCCGCATTGGGCTCTCTGCTCACCGGGAAGCCTGCTTCTCCCTCTCTCTCTCTGCCTGCCTCTCTGCCTGCTTGTGATCTCTCTCCTCTCTCTCTCATCAAATAAATAAAATAAAATCTTTAAAAATAAAAATAAAGTGAACAGCCTCACACAGCGGCATTCACATTCTAGAATCGGTGGGGCAAACACAGAAGGGCTGAGGTGAATTCCCTTTGTGGTTGTGGTTGTGTGTTGTGTTGTTTTATTTTGTTTTGTGTTTTAAAAACGAATAGGTGGGAGAGAATATAAAAATATATATATATTTCTTCTCCTTTTCTGTCTCAACTGATTTTTAGCATAGTGTAAGACAATATGTATATCACCGTATTATTGGCCCCATAACACATAGAAATGTAACGTATTTGACAATAACATATTTGTCAAATGAAATATTTGACAATCTGCCCCCAAGGAGATCATTGTGAACAAAGCTGTATTAGGGTAAAGAAATGGTACTAGATGGTAACTCCTATCCACAGACACAAATGGAGAGAGCCAGAAACAGTAAATAAGGTTAATATAACCAACTCTGTAAATATGTATTCCCTTTTCTTCTCTCAGCTACTTCAAAAGGTTTCAAATTATGTAAAGTAACAATTACAACAATATATTATTTGGTGTGTAACAAACACAGATGTGATATGTTTAACAAAAGGCCCAAAAAGGGAAGGGGGGAAGAGACCTATATAGGACTCAAGTTTCTATATCTCACCAGAATTAAGTTACTATCAATCTGATATACATTCTGATAAGTTATAGTGTATATATTAAGACTAAGAGCAACTTCTAAGAAAATAACTTTTAAAAAGTTCTAAAAATCTTTAAAATGATATAAATACTGCACTAGAAAATATTCCACATAATGCAAAAGAAGGCAGTATATGGAGATCAGAGGAACAAAGAAGACACGAGATACATTTAGAAAGCAAGAAGTAACACAGCAGATGTACATCCAACTATATCAATAATATTACATGTGAGGGATGCCTGGGTGGCTCAGTTGGTTAAGCAGCTGCCTTCGGCTCAGGTCATGATCCCAGCGTCCTGGGATCGAGTCCCACATTGGGCTTCTTGCTCAGCAGGGAGCCTGCTTCTCCCTCTGCCTCTGCCTGCCATTCTGTCTGCCTGTGCTTGCTCTCTCCCCCCCCCCCTCTCTCTGATAAATAAATAAAAATCTTTAAAAAAAAATAATATTACATGTGAGTTGATAAACCAACCCAATAAAAAAGCAGAAATGATCAAGTGTGATTGAAAAGCAAGATCCAACTATATGCTGCTTATAAAAGAGTTTGGATTCAAAGTTACAAACAGACTGAAAGTAACGCAAAAAAAAAATATACAAATGATAACCATAAGAAAGCTGGAATAGTTGTACAAAAGATCAACATGAAAACAAAAGGCTTGAACAACACTATAAACCAACCAGACCTGACACACCCATAGAACACTCCATAAAACACAACAGAATATGGTCTATTCAGTGCACGTGGGACAGTTTCCAGGATGGACCACATCCCAGACCATAAAACAAACTTCAATAAATTTAAAAGGACTGAATTCATACAAAGCACGTTCTCTGACAACACGGAATAAAGTTAAAAATTTGAGAAATTCACAAATATGTAGAAGTTAACTCACTCTTAAACAACTAATGGGTCAAAGAAGAAATCACAAGAGAAATTAGTAAATACTTTTCTTTTTTTCTTTTTTTTTCTTCAAAGAGGTGCCAAAGTAGTGTAGAGGGGCTTGAACTCACAATCCTGAGATCAAGACCTGAGCTGAGATCAAGAGTCAGATGCTTAACCATTTAACCAACTGAACCACCCAGATGCCCAGTGAGTACTTTTCGATGAACAAAAAGAACAAAAAGACACACCATACCGAAACTTAAGGGATGCAGCTAAAGCATTTATAAAGAGAGATGAGTAGCTGTAAATGAATTCAGTGAAAAGGAAGGGAGTTCTCAAATCAAAATAGAGAATAGAAAAACAACAGAAACAACCAATGAAACCAAAAATTGGTGCTTTGGAAAGATCAATGAAATTGACAACCTCTAGTTACAATGACCAAGGACAAAAAGAGAGATGATTCCAATTACAAGTATCACTGGCGGGACACCTGGGTGGCTCAGTGGGTTAAGCCTCTGCCTTCAGCTCAGGTCATGATCCCAGGGTCCTCGGATCGAGCCCCACATCCGGCTCTCTGCTCGGCAGGGAGCCTGCTTCCCCTCCACCCACCACCTACCTTTCTGCCTACTTGTGATCTCTGTCTGTCAAATGAATAAATAAAATCTTTAAGTAAAAAATAGCTTAAAAAAATATGTATCATTGGCATGCTTTGTTAAAATACATTTTCCGGGTCTTCTCTTTGCCCACAGGGAGGAATGGGTTCTAGAAAGGTCTTAGCTATCCCCCCATAGCTTTTCAGCAGAAGGTTAAAAAGTTGCTCTTCAACAGTTTTGCACATTTGGCCGCCTGTTCCTGGAATAGCAAGGCAATTACTGCTTCTGTGCCTTTTCAGCAGCTTCATAGGAGCCCTGTTTTGTGCCCACCTAAGAAAACAGGAAGATCCGAGTAGCGTTCTTGTGTTGTGTTTATACAGTGTGGTCGTGTTTTCATTTGCTTCAGACTTCAAAGCAGATACAAAAGAAAATGAAAACAATTTCTATTCAACAGAATGGTCAAGTGCTGTACTCCTTTAGTAAAGAATGCTCCTCAGACTTTAGGAAAGTTGCAGAAAATACCAACGCTGCAAACAAGTTACCCAGAATGTGACTGGGCAACGTGACCCCCTTTTCCCTTCAAGACAGAGCCAGCCACCAAGATTCCACTGCCAGTTCTGTGAACCAGAGACCCTGACCTTTTGCTGGACATTAGACCCCTCATATGTGAGAGGAAGAGGTTCGTTCGGTAAGTGGTACTATTTCTCCCAATTCCTACCACCCGTCACCCAGGTCTCCACATGGGAAGTCCCGGAGCCGGCATTCTTGATACTTCCCTGTCTCCTTCCCACGCCCCCGCCCTGGACCCCCACTCCAGCACATTCCGTGGACTGATTTCTCACTAACTATCACCTACACGGACTCTGCTTCATCCCACATTCCTCTGGACCCTGTAGGAGCTCCCAAAGAAGTCTGTCTGAAGCGTTCTTGCCCCTTGGTTTCCTTCTTACTGAATCTGTTTTTGCCATGTCCCAAGATAATCCCTTCAACTGCTCTTGGAATAAAGCCCTCCTGCTGGAGGAATAAAGTCCTCCAACAGGACCCTCGATGGATACCCCGAATGGGCACCTCCTCAAGCCTATCCCTCCTCTCCTTCCAAGTTTTGTACCTCAGATACACGGAACCCCCGTCCTCCAAGGAGACTTTGTGCCACGTGACAGATGCCACTACCCATGGCAGCCATCACTGACCCTCAACAGTCTATTTTATTTTTTAAGATTTTTAAAAATGTATTTGACATGGTGATTCACAGACCTGTACCCCTGGGGATAAAAATATATGTTTATAAAAAAAATAAAAAATTTTAAAAAAAATTACTTGACAGACAGAGATCACAAGTCAGCAGAGAGGCAGGCAGAGAGAGAGGAGGGGGGGGAGCAGGCTCCCTGCAGCGCAGGAGAGCCCGATGTGGGGCTCGATCCCAGGACCCTGAGATCACGACCTGAGCGGAAGGCTGTGTCTTAACCCACTGAGCCACCCAGGCACCCAACCCTCAACAGTCTAAATACCACCTAGGAATCCTCTTCACCACAGCCTTCCACGCAGCCCCTATATATAGATCGGCCTGACTGACGGTTTTAGGCTTTTCTGCTTCCGTACTTGAGCCAACCTATTCCTTAAATCTTTAATATCCTAAATTTTCCATGCTCCTTAAGTAGCTTGCATTGATACTCTCCAAAACTGCTTTCATACATCTAAACCAATTTTGCATTACAATTGAAATCCATTTCCTGGAAATGACTGTGCTTTACTAAAAACCCAGAGAGCTGCACACAGCCTAGTGAACTTAAAAAAAAAAAAAAAAAGTACAAGTAAATCCTAAAACACTGATTGCGACTTTATGAAAGGAGAGAAGAAAAACACTAAGAAATAATTCATAAGCCTATGGTGCCACTACGGAAATAGGATTGTTCCCTTCATCACATAAACTTCCACCTGACTGCTTTGCTGTTAGTCCACAATGTTTTCTCAAGAGTGCTGAATGCTCCCGTGCATCTAATGTATTTCAATTACAACATTAATGGCTATTGTTTACTGAACAAATTTATTATGTACCAAAGACCGTCTAACAGCTTTTCACACATTAACACATTTAATCTTCACTAATAACTCTAAGAAGCGGGTGCGATTATGATCCCCGCCCCATTGTACAGACGAGGCAGCTGAGGCACAGGCACACAGCAGACAAAAATGGAGACATGTTCAGGCTCACGAAGTTTAGCTCTCCCATACTTTTTCTTATGAGTTAGTTCCAAGAAGGAGACCCATGGAAAAGGCTTCCAATGAAGGGAATAAAACCAAACAGAAAAATATAAGCTCATCAAGAACATGCTGAGCCACTTAAAGGGCAGGGTTGGTGCGTGCTGGGGTAGGACAAGAGAACAGTAGCCCTGTGAGTGCTCGCTTCGGCAGCACATATACTAAAATTGGAACGACAGTAGCCCTGTGAAGTAAGGGAACGTCATGGGACCAAGAGCACGGTAATTGCACTAGATGATGAAAGATTTTTTGTTGTTGTTCCTATGAAAAGAGAAAGGTGGGGCATCTGGGTGGCTCAGTCGGTTAAGCGTCTGCCTTTGGCTCAGGTCATGATCCCAGAGTCCTGGGATCGAGTCCCGCATCAGACTCTCTGCTCAGTGAGTGGGGAGTCTGCTTCTCCCTTTGCCCACCCCCCTCATGCTCTCACGTGTGCACGACTCTCTGTATCTCTCCCAAAAACAAATAAATAAAATCTTTTAAAAAGGGAGAGAGAGAGAGAGATAAGTAGTAACTCCAGGAAAATAAAAACAGAAAAGATGTAATTGATAAGAAAACAGGGAAACACTGTTAAGAGGGTAAACTGATGCTAAGTGGTTTTTGTTTTGTTTTGTTTTGTTTTGTTTTAACCACAGTTTAAAAACAAGAAGAGACGAAAGGATGTGCCAGACTGAAGGGGTCACGACTGTTAGTGCAGAAATAAGCCAGCACCAACAGAGGGGCAGACCCGGAATGAGAAGGCTCACCTTCTTTAAAGAGAGCCTGTGATCTGGTCAGAAAAAAACCCCAGGTAGCAGTAAGGAAAACACAGCCAGTTTCCCAAATCTTTCTCCATCACTGGAAGGTAAGTTCCTTGAGGGGGATAGGCCTTGTCTCTGGTATTAGATAAGCCAGCATTGTCAGAATCAATAAAAATATAGGACACCCAGTTAACCCTGAATTTCAGTTAAACAATGAATGATTTTTTTTTAAAGTATAAGTATGTCCCAAATAGTTCATGGGACATATTTATACTAAAAAAAATTATTCCTTGTTGCTCATCTGAAACTCAAACTTAACTGGGTATTCTGTATTTCATCTGACAACTCTATAGATACCCAATAAATATGGTAGAAGAGAAGGAAAGAGAAGTAACTGAGAAAAAAAACAAACAAACAATAGAGCATTCAAAAATGGAGATAAACCCACCGGACATTCCTTATTGACCTCACAGAGTTACCGTTACTGAGCAACCTTGTCTCCTGCTGGAAGCATGTGCTGTTAAACAGAGTGAAGGGGAGTCGTGGACAGGTCATGTCATCAGGCACGCAAAGCCAAGGTTCTGCTGGGGGCGTTCCTCACTATCCACCATTACCACCATCCCCAATCCAACCATCTACCATTCGTCCCCAACCAAAGCCCAGAGAAGGGGAGGTGAGATTGTCACCATTCCATTTAAGCAGCTGCATCGGCAAGACACCAGCAAAAAATGTATAGTCCTCATTTGTTTGCCAAATGAAGCTGGGCAAATAATCAAAAACTCAGACTTTTCTGGAAATGATCCCATTCACAGTATCAATCCAAACCATAAAATCCTTGAACTACACTGAACAACAACAACAACACATCTCCAAGACCTATATGAAAAGAGAAATACAATTTTACTGAAAAACATTAAAAATAAAGAGCTGGAATAGGTGAAAACCTTGGGAATTATATTCTTATATATGGTCAGATTCTAAATTTACTAACAAGAAAAGAGAGGAGAGTATTTTTATAGTCTTAGGATACAGAAGGCACTTCAAAGCAAGACATGAAATCCAGGAGCCAAAGAGAGAAGAAGACTGATAGAATGACTATGAAACAATTTTAAAATTCCTCTCCAGTAAAAGACATATGGGGTGCCTGCGTGGCTCAGTCAGCTAAGCGCCGGACTCTTGATTTCGGTTCAGGTCATGATCTTAGGGTTGAAAGGTCTAGCCCTGTGACAACAAGCTTCAAGCTGGATGTGGAACCTGCTTAAGATTCTCTCTCTCCGGGTGCCTGGGTGGCTCAGTTGGTTAGGTGACTGCCTTCAGCTCGGGTCATGATCCCAGAGTCCTGGGATCGAGTCCCACCACATCAGGCTCCCAGCTCCATGGGGACTCTGCTCCTGCCTCTGACCTCCCCTCTCATGCTCTCTCACTCTGTCTTTCTCTCTCTCTCAAATAAATTTTTAAAATTTTTTTAAAAAAATTCTCTTCCTCTCCCTCTGCTCCTCCCTACCTTTACCCCCCCCATGATCATTTGTACTCTCTCCGTGTTTCTAAAAACATAAATAAATAAAAACACAAGACACAGTCACATAAGCAGTAACAATAGTCTGGGAGAAAATATTTATAACCGAATACTGAAGATTAACAGTCCTAATATGTAAAGAGTTCCTAAAATCAATCAAAAAGATACAACCTGATTAAAAAAACAGTGAGCAAAAGATATGAGAAGGCAAGTTAGCGAAGAGGATATACACATGGATCATTAACATAAGATAAGAAGCTCAACCTCATTAGGCATCAGGGAAATGCAAATTAAATCATCCCTGACATTTTTAACCAACAGATTAGCAAAAATTAAAATGAAATACAAAATGGCAGCACTGGAGAAAATGTAGAGAATCAGGTCCCTGTTCAATGTTGGTAGGACCATGAAGTGGGATGGCTTTGGAAAAGCAAGATAGTCTATCAGAAAGGAAGATACGGGCATTCTGGACCAGCAATCCCACTTTAGGAATCCATCTTGGGAAAATACAGACACATGCAAGACAACATAAACAAGCAACAGACTAGTTTCTGGAGACAGGTTTATCTTATTTGTAACAGCAAGAATGGAAACTTCCTAAATGTTTATCATTAAGGCAACAGTTACATTTTTGTTCATCTATTTAATGAGCTGATGTTCAAGAGTATGATAGATATAAGTGTTACCTGCACAGAGAGACTCCCATTATAAATTAAGTTTTAAAAAAGCAAGCTTATAATAATGTGTCTTGTGTGGGCATTTATGTTTAAAAAAAAGAAAACCCAAGTATGTTTTAATCTTCTATTTGCAAATGTACAGAATAAGATCTGAAACTGTAGTGAGCTCTGCGGAGAAAGGCAGGATAAGATTGTTGAAAATGATCGCCCTTCATATTCTCTATTCGAAACAGGAATAATTCTCCTAACCTTCTATGGTAACATTAACTCTTTCAAAAACCATGAATAAGTCTGGGCTAAAACCATTCCAGAGGACTGCCAGCACTGAAACCATGCCTTCTAGAACAAATGGCATCTCATCCTCTCTGGAGGGCTCAACCAGAGGGAACGGTTTAGTGCTTCCTGTGCAGAAGGTAATTCAAATTCAGACCCAATAACCTCACAGTGAATACAGGGGACTGGGACTCAATTCCCCGCTCAGACGGACTCAACCCAACTTGGTTGTCACAGAGAAAAGCAATAACCTTTACAGCAAAGGACTCGAAGAGAGCCTCGGATGCCTTTGGAGCAACTTAAAAAGCTGCACATTTGCTTACGTTGCTGGAAAACCGAAATTATTTTTCATGTAATTTACATGGGGGAATTACTGTGTGCAAGTATCTGCCGTTAAGAGGAAGAAATGGAGAAGGAAAATAACAGGGAAGGGGAAGTGTCTCCCTTGCGGAAGTGTTTGTTAGAGGAGTGGGGGGTTATGTTGAAATTATGGTCCTCCCCCACCTTGCAATTCAAGTTCTGCTTTCTGGCATTTTGTCCTGTAAGGACACCTATTACGCTTGGCATTACTCCAAACGTGCTGGCTATCACTCCCGCAACATTTTCTTCTTGATAGTCAACTCCCGGCAACACCAAAAATTCATTTGCATTTCAGAATTTCCAAAATCCTAAGCATAAGGGATGGAAAGAAAAAAAAAATCAAATAAAAGATGGTCTACTATAAACTGTCCCACAGCCAAAGACATTTATTGCGACGGTACCTTGTAAACACTGTTCTATGTCTTTACTTTCAAACACAAACCTCTCTATTCATGCCACTGCGACAACACAAGAGTCAGCTCAAGTTCCCTCCCTGTGAGCTGTTGGGTATGTGATATCAGTAGCTATGGATGAGCTGGGACTAGCCAGGTTATATTGAGGCAACAGCAGACCCCAAGATCCCCAAGGCTCCAAACTGTCAAAGTTTACTTCTTGCTCCTTCACGTCATCAGGGGTGCTCCAATCCTTCTAGACCTGGGCGGCCGGAGAAGTCGCCATCTAGGACTTTGTGGTCTCACCACACAAAAAGAGAAGAGGGAACTCTGGAGAGGCTCCAACCAGTGAGCGAATGCTGAGTGTGACATTCTGCTGTTCTCCATACAACAACTCAGGGGCCAGAACTTAGTCACACGCATGGCCTCAACCAGCCGCCAAGGGACCAGGAGCACCGTTCCCTCCTGTGCCCAGTAAGGGAGGACCACAAGTATCTGAAAATTGGCAACGGGCAGGAACAAAGAGCTTTCCAAAACCACTGGACAGGAGACTATAGAAGGGACTGGGACAGAATGGGAAATTGTCTGAGAGGGAGAAAAACCATGAGAGATGCTTAAACCACAGGAAACAAACTGAGGGTTGCTGGAGGATAGGGGAATGGGGGATGGGGTAACTGGGTGATGGGCATTAAGGCAGGCACATGATGTGATGAACGCTGGGTGGTACACGAAACTGGTAAGTCACTGGACGCTACATCTGAAACTAATGATGTCCTAGAAGTTGGCTAATTAAACTTAAATAGAAATAAATAAATGAAATGGACTGGGCTTTTAAAATGTGATTTTACTGTCAAAATGGATATACTATTCTGGAATTCCCTCTGGCTGGCAATACTCAGGTCAGCAGCCTCCAGGTTAAGAAACCCTTTAGGGGCACCTGGGTGGCTTTGCCTTCAGCTCAGATCATGATCTCAGGGTCTTGGGATTGAGCCCCGCATCGGGCTCTCTGCTCAGCGGGGAGTCTGCTTCCCCGCCTCGCTCTGCCTACTTGTGATCTCTCTCTGTCAAATAAATAAATAAAGTCTCAAAAAAAAAAAAAAAAGGAAGAAAGAAAGAAAGAAAAAAGAAACCCTTTAACCCCCCCCCCCCGGATTGTCCTTACAAGTTGAAGACTACAGTCCCAATCCATAAACCATTCTACCTTCTGTGAGCATTTCCTGACGCTTAGGAAGGAAAAAATAAACTTTCGATATTTTAATTTTTCACAGACTAATATGACCATTTATGAGGGCCCAGTGCATTAATGAACATCAACCTTCACATTTTTCTATGTTACCTCATTATTTTGGGATAACGAGATGCCAAGCAAGAGAAATGTCTCAAGGGCGTGTATGTACAAGCTGGGGGAGGGAGTAGGAGAGGAGGGAATCTCGAGCAAAGTCCACACTGATCACAGACCAGATGTGGGGCTAGATCCCACGACCCCGAGATCATGAACCGAGCCAAAACCAAGAGTCGGAACCCAACCCACTGAACCACCCAGGTGCCCCAGCATTCTGGTTTTCTTAAAGCAGAGTTTATGTTGTCTAATATAGAGTTACAAACTGCTAAATTGCATTAAAATTCTTGATTAAGCATGTGATGCACTATTGCCCAATTCACTGGTCAGGACAGCCCTCATTCTAGAGCTGAGTGGATTTTTTCCCCTCATGCTGCAAGAGTTCTGTAGATATAGGTCATCAGATTGTTTTCTCTTTTTTCATCTGTCCTGAGCAGCTCAGGGACAGGAGCAGGTATCTATTTGAGTATATCACTGGGAGTGAAATGCAAGATCACAGATTTGATTCTGACATTGGCTTGTGCAGACTCTGAGAAAAGAACTCAAACACAAGCAATTTATTTGGGAGGTGAAGGGAACGGGGAAGTACTATAGGGAAGGAGAAACAGGCAATAAATGGCATATTTCGTGCTGATTACCACTTTGGCCAACTGAACGTAATCTCACTGGCGAAACCTGCAAAATCCATGTAGACACACACCCTTCAGATTTACCCATCCTGACAGCGGAGGGGGCTGGCGTTATACACCAGCTCTGGTCAGTCATTGGTTGGGGTGCTCCCAGGAAGCATCGGTTCACGGGCAGCAAGGTGACCTACAGGCCAGGAAAATCCTCAAGCGAGGAAAGGCGGGAGCTGGAGGTCAGCAGTCAGGACAATGTGTGTCACGGCGGTGAGGACGGGGGAATATAGCCAGGGCTCCGACATTTGCTATCTTAACTCATCTGATAATGGCCACCAGCTCTGAGTCTGACTTCAGCCAGATGCCTTGTTATTGGAGACTAGAAGAATCAGTACTGTAGTAGTAAAAGAGCAGAGAACCAAGATATGGTTATTTTTAATATACCGAGGACTAGTAAAACTAACAGCAAACCAAAGAGGAAAGAACAGAATTCACAAAATGACAGTTAGCCATCAAACGCAACATTTACCAGGGCATCTGGGGGGCTCAGTCAGTTGATCAACCACCTCTTGGTTTCAGCTTGGGTCATGATCTCAGGGGCAAAGGATGGGTCCCACCCTGGGCTCTGTGTTCAGTGTGGAGTCTGCTTGAAGTTCTCTCCCTCTGCCCCTACCCGTCCCCCCAAATAAATAAAACCTTACCAAAAAGAAAAAAACATTTCCCAAAGTGAAAAAGGGTTCCCAGGCCAAAAAAGCTTGGGAACAGTCCCACTCCACACAATCACATAACCCCACTTTACTGTCATCTCAACTTCAACTTTTATCACTACCGGAAACCACTTACTCTGTATTTCATTTATAGATGTACTTGTCTATCTGCCATTTCATATCATTTGGTGGCTTCCTGGGTTAGAACACACCGACTTGAAGGCTAGAAAGGGGAGTTAAAACTGGGGCTCTTCTAAGACGGCAAACTTATTTCTGAGATTCGAGATTAGAAGATGCAGCAGCTGTGCCGTTCTTCTTTCCAGTGATGGGTTAAGTATATTTAAAATTCATGGGTGGGGCGGGGGGGGGGGATGGTGTCTGGGTGGCCCAGTTGGTTAAACGTCTTCAGCTCAGGTCAAAAATCCCAGGGTTCTGGGATCAAGCCCCACATTGGGCTCCCTGCTCAGTGCGGAGCCTCCTTCTCCCTCTCCGGCCCACTCATGCACTCTCACTCTCTGTCTCTCTCTCAAATAAATAAAATCCAAAATAAAATCCAAAAATAAAATAAAATTTCACAGTCAGAAGCCTAGCCTCTCTGACTCCCAGAAAGTGGGGTGCTCGAACACTTGCCCAGTTTTCTACTGGGTTCTTGGGACACAGAGTACTCCTCATTGCGAATACACGGTTCCTATCTAAAGAGGGGGGCCTTGCTCCTCTTTAAATTAAAGAAAGCCCATGCCTAACACTTGGTTCTTATACAATATCCACACTAAAGAATGGTTATTAACTTCAGTATGGGAGTCTCCATTGAACGAAAAAATTCCAAATGTGATTGACTATTTTAAAAACTAATTCAGAAACTGCTTGGCAGTGCCTACCAAAGCCAAACACACAAATAGTCTATGACCCAACAATTCAACTCTTGAGAATACAACCAACCAAAATGTGCACATGTTCATCAAAAAACACACGGAACAGGATCCCTAACAGCACTGATTGGAATAGCGCCGAACAGGAAGCAAGTCAAATGGCCCCAAAAGGAGAAGAATAAATAAATTGTGGCATATTCATATCATGGAACACTGGGCAGCAAAACAACAACAACAACAACAATACAGACACAAATAGAGTGCTGAACGGAAGAAGCCTGATACGGAAGGCTACATACAATTTGACTCTATTTAATTAAGTTCCAAGAACATAAAAACTGTGATGTGAGAAGTCGGAGAGTGGTTATCCTGGGGGTGGCGTAAAGGCAGGGGATAAGGCATGAGGTCAGTTTCTGGGTAACGTTCTCTTTCTTTTCTTTTTTTTTTTTTTTTTTAAGATTTTATTTATTTATTTGACAGACAGAGATCACAAGTAGGCAGAGAGGCAGGCAGAGAGAGAGGAAGGGAAGTAGGCTCTCCGCTGAGCAGAGAGCCCAATGCGGGGCTCGATCCCAGGATCCTGGGATCATGACCTGAGCCAAAGGCAAAGGCTTTAACCCACTGAGCCACCCAGGCGCCCCAACGTTCTGCTTCTTGATCTGGGTTTTGGGTTATTACTTTAGTTTCCATATCAAATGACTACAAACCTGATTGCTTCACACAACAGAAATGTATCCTCTCCCCATTCTGGAAGCCTGAAGTCAGAAATCACGGTTGCTGCAGGGCCAGCTTCCCCCTGAAAGCTCTAGGGGACAATCTACTTCTTGCCTTTTCCAGCTACTGGGGGCTCCAGCTGTCCCTTGTGGCTGATGCTCCCCCTTCTCTGCCTCGGTCTGCATGTGGCCTTCTCCATGTCTGTGTCTTCTCTTCTGTCTCTTATAAGGACTCTAGCCATTTGATTGAGGGACCACCTGAATCCAGGATGATCTCAGCTTGAGGTCCCTAATGATATGTCCAAGACCTCCTTCCAAATAAGGTCATATTTATAGGTTTCCAGGGACAACGGTTTTGGGGGGGGCCACTATTCAACCCACTATAGTTACCCAGGTGTGAAACTATAGCCAGCGATGCCCACAGACACTGCCCTAGTTGTAGGTTTCTAACTATAGGGGATTTTTTTTAAGTCAGCTTATTACCCTTTTAGATATACATCTGTTGTTTACCATGAGCCATCTTGCACACATCTAGCAAAAAAAAAAAAAAAAAAAAAAAAAAAGATGCTTCCTGGCATTTATTTCACTGGTCACAACGCCTAAAGAGTTTGATGTTTTCACAATATCCCATCCCCCGCTTCTGATGTTAAAAAATGTACAGAAATCGGGGTGCCTAGGTGGCTCAGTGAGTTAAAGCCTCTGCCTTCAGCTCAGGTCATGATCCCAGGATCCTGGGATCAAGCCCCGCATCGGGCTCTCTGCTCAGCAGGGAGCCTGCTTCCCCCCCTCCTCTCTCTCTACCTGCCTCTCTGCCTACTTGTGATCTCTATCTGTCAAATAAATAAATAAAATCTTTTAAAAAAATGTACAGAAACCTCACGGCAACTCACATGCATGTCTTTATTAATTGAGGGTCCCCACCCTCTACTGCCCAAAGTGATGACATCCTTTAACAAATTACAAGGCAGGGACCATCCAAGAGTCTGGGCTCTGCCCCGTGTCAGCTCGGAGAACCAGGCTGTAATTTTAGACAGATGTTAGCAAACTTGGGGATTCCTGGTGTGTGGACTTGTGCCTCCAACCCCAGATGGCAGGGAAAGGAGCCAGTGCTCCTCACCGAGATGACCCAGAAAACGTTTCTTAATGAATTGTCCAGCGTGACTCACGCTGGCTCCCACATCTGGTAGATCTGGGTTACATCACTCACGGTCCTCAGTGTCCTGCGGGTTCCTGGGAACATACTGCCCAGAGTCAAGTACACCAGCTGGAGCCGCCGGCTGCATTCACACGCCTCCCTGCGTCATCCTGATGGCCATAGGGGGCAGTTCCAGAGACGGAGCCAGCCCCCCCCCCCGCCCCGGCAAGAAGCCTCCTGCTCCTACTTTCCCGTGGGCCTAAGAAGTCACCGTGAAGGTAAAATCCCATGCCCAGAGATGTCCAGGGGAGAACTGTATTCTCTGTTTTTTTATCCTAATAGTTCCTGACACCGTAACTCAACCGCATTAGCCGTGTTCATCCAGAGAGGAGAGGAAAACGCACACAAAATCCTGAGCCCTTCATATCCCCCCAACGGGCTCAGAGCGGGGGAGAGAAACAGATTTGACTTTCTAGAGTAGAAACTTCGAAAGAATTCCCATGAAGAAACGGGATTTCAATAGCTCGTGGCCAACAGGAGGATGGGGACAAGGAGGTGACAATGTTCGTGGAGACGGGGGACTCTCTTCCATGGGGCCAGCATCCCACATTCCTGTTTTCTTCTTAGCTGTATATCCTGCAAGATCTTTATTCTGTGTCCTTTTATCTATGGATCAGAACTGCCCCGAAGGCTGCTTCTAGGGCACCAGATCTCCCAGCGGCGCCCTGTGCAAACGTTCTTTATGCTCCTCCTCATTATTACTGGAACAAGACACAGTCCTCATTCATGGAACCACGAACATCAACCCCACCTGCTCATGCAGAGTATGTTAGAGTTGGAGGGGACTTTTTTCTTTTAAATCATTAATTTCATCCTTTAACAGGTTTGCTGATCCATACTCTAATTTTTGAAGACAGGATTAGAACACACACACGCACACACACACACATACACACACACACACACACACACACACAGAGGCTGTGATCCGGACAAAGTGAAATCATTCATCATCCCTGGTCAGATAATGACATACACAAGAGCAGGATCCAGGTCTCCTCATTCTTGGTTTTAAAATGACATCAGGCAGCCTCATTAATTTAAAAAAAGCAAAAAAAGTCCATTACAAGTCTTTAAAGTTTGGGCCAAGATTTACAAATCTGAGTATGTCCTAAAGAAATAACCAAAAAAGAAGATATCGGGCGCCTGGGTGGCTTGGTGGGTTGAGCCGCTGCCTTCGGCTTGAGTCATGATCTCAGGATCCTGGGATCGAGTCCCGTGTCAGGCTCTCTGCTCAACAGGGAGCCTGCTTCCTCCTCTCTCTTTCTCTCTGCCTGCCTCTCTGCCTACTTGTGATCTCTCTCTGTCAAATAAATAAATAAAATCTTAAAAAAATAAAAAAAAGAAGAAGAAGGTACCAAGGGGTGGGGGGAGCACATTCATTTCTGTTCAGTCATTTCCCTGAGTGCACAGGAGCCTTGCCTGCAGGTTTTCCAAAATCCCCATGGCCAGGCCAGGCCTCAAACCAATGGAATCAGAATCTCTGGAAGGGGGCGGCGGGGGGGTGGGGGGGTGTAGCTGTCAGTAACAGCTCGGGGACTCCAAAGGGCAGCAAACGTGCAACTCCATAGACTTACTGGCATTCAGGCCAAAACAGATGTGCAGACACCAAAACTATAGTTTTTGGAAGAAAAGACAAATAAAAGGAGGCAGGAGGAATTATTTGCAATTCACGTTGTCAATCATTTACTTGTTAATGTCACGGTGCTTTAGCGCGGTAATCAGATACAGGATCAAACTGAGAAGGTCAACACTGGCGATCTCAGCCTAGGACAAGGCCAGCTTTCCCAAACAAGCCTCTGACCACCTAGGCAAGTGGGCTCCAGTTAAGGAAAGCAGGAAACAGAGCAAGCGGTCAAGTCCTGTCCTCTTCAGGTAGTTACACAGCGTCACTATCTTTCCTTCCTCCCTTCCTCCTTTTTTTCTTTCTCTCTCTCTTTCTTTCTTTCTTTCTTTCAAGGAGTCCATTATATACGATTCAGCAATTTCACTTCTGGGTGCATATCCAAGTGTGGAAAGCAGGGACTCAGCTATCTGTACCAGCCCATGTTTACAGCAACATTATTCACAATAATCAAAAGGTGGAAGCAATCCATCCACCCATCAACTGGCGAATGGATCAACAAAATACTGTTTATCCATATAATGGAATATTATTTGGCCTGGAAAAGGAAAGGTGTCACAGGCTGCAGCATGGATAAATCTTGAAGACATGATGCTAAATGCAATACGCCAGTCACAAAGGACCATTACTGCAGGATCCCACTTATGTAAGATAGTTAGAATGTCAAATGCTTGGAGACAGAAAGTAGCTGTCTGGAGTGGTTGCTGGAGTCTGGGAAGAGGGAGAGTGAGAAGTTAATGTTTAATGGGTACAGAATTCTAGTTTGGAAGGGAGCCTGGGTGGCTCAGTCAGTTAAGTTCCTGACTCTTAATTTCAGCTCAGGTCATGATCTCAGGGTTGTGAGACTGAGCATGCTGGGCATGGAGCCTGCTTAAGATTCTCCTACACTGTTGGCGGGAATGCAAGCTGGTGCAGCCACTCCGGAAAACAGCATGGAGGGTCCTCATAGAGCTGAAAATAAAGCTTCCCTACAACCCAGCAATTGCACTACTGGGTATTTACCCCAAAGATACAAATGTAGTGATATGAAGGGGCACGCGCACCCCAATGTTTATAGCAGCAATGTCCACAATAGCCAAACTATGGAAAGAGCCCAGATCTATCAGCAGATGAATGGATAAAGAAGATGTGTTACACACACACACACACACACACACACACACCATGGAATATTATGCAGCCATCAAAAATGAAATCTTGCCATATGCAATGACATGGATAGAATGAGAGGGTATTATGCTGGATGAAAGGAGACAATCTGAGAAAGACAATTATCATATGAGCTCACTGATACATGGAATTTGAGAAAAAAGGCAGAGGATCATAGAGGAAGAGAGGGGAAAAAATGAAACAAGAAACCTGAAAGGGAGACAAACCATAAGAGCCTCTTAATCTCCGGAAACAAACCAAGCGTTACCGGAGAAGAGGGAGGAGGGAGGGACGGGGTGGCGGGGTGATGGACATTGGGGAGGGTACGTGCTATGGTGAGGGCTGTGAACTGTGTAAGATGATGATTCACAGACCTGTACCCCTGAAGCAAATAATGTACATATGCTAATAATCTAAAAAATCTTGGATTATACAAATATTAATAATATCTGAATTTTGGGTGCCTGGGTGGCTCAGTGGGTTAAGCCTCTGCCTTTGGCTCAGGTCATGATCCTAGGATCGAGCCCCGCATCGAGCTCTCAGCTCAGCGGGGAGCTTGCTTCCTCCCCTCTCTGCCTACCTCTCTGCCTACTTGTGATCTCTGTCTGTCAAATAAATAAATTAAATAAAATCTTTAAAATCTTTAAAAAATAATAATAATAGTAATAATATCTGAATTTTATTGCTCAAAAAAAAAAAATTCACTCTCCCTCTCCTTCTGCCCCTTCCTTTCTCCCCAATCTCTTTTTAAAAAAAAGTGTGGGGGGGGGGAATTATAGTTTGGCAATATGAAGAGATTCCTGAGGATGGAGGGTAGCAACAGTAGCACAATAATATGAATGTACTTAATACCCCTGAACTGTACATTTAAAGATAATCAAGGTAACATACTGTGTTATGTATATTTTAACACAATTTCAAAAATTTAAAAAAAAAAACGAGTCCAATGCATCTCCTTCACGTACTTTTCTCTGATGTTCATGGCAATTACTGAGGACAAAATCCCAAAGGCAGACATGTCATCTGTTAAAACCATGAAGCCAGTGGTCTGTGCCCAACAAACCCCAGGCCCTGGAGTCTATCTGGAAGGCCTGGCTGACTCAAGTAAGAGTTACAGAGCCTCACAACTCCCCTGGGGCACCGGAGGCCCGCCTGGCAGGCCCTGCATTTCATGTTATGTAACAAGCAGGCTGCTAGCTTCCAAACAACGGGAGGTGAATTCCGATGGGCTCCATGTCTGGGCTGAGCCAACCAGTGATTAATTCCAAAATAACTTCATACAGAGTCTTTTCTTAATTCCCAAGTGCACTAATGTCACTTATGTATGAGCTGAGAAATCTCAAGTTTTCTCTTTGATGGGCTGACTCAAACCTATTTTGAAAGAGGGGCTTATCTTCCATCTTTTCCTTCCTTTCTGCTCAGGATTCTAGGGGCAAAGAAAAACTCCAGCAAGGAGAAAATTCCTCCAGTAACTGCTCAGACCTGGTCAATAACCCAAAGCTTTCAAGCGAGTGAGGGGTTTCCTTTACAAGAGCCCTGCAACAGACCCAGAAGGAAAAATAGGGCAGGTCCTCTCTGCCAGTGGTCCTAAATCACTCTTTCCATCAGCAGTCTCCAATGATCCTACACAAGGGATGACACGTGAAGATGTTTTCTAGGGGAAATCATGGGAGCCCTAGAGGCCGGTCACCAAGCACATGTGACTGAGCTCTGGCCATGCATCAAAATAAACCAGTGGCCCCAGAGCAGCTCTCACACTTGGCCGAGAAAGTCTGTCCTGATGATTCACCATTAAGCCCAAAGTTTGGCAGCTGGAAAAATGTCAACTTTCCCCTTTCTTAAGAGTTTGCAAATTAACAGTTCTGCCAGAAGCCAATCATTCAATAGGAGTTGGATTAAGTCCTTGGACACCCTTCTACTGAGCTCAGATAGACTTAGGAAAAACACTCATTTGTTTCTTTGGCATAACGTTTTGCACAATAAAATAAATTTCTCTAATTTTGAGCCATCACAGAAGAGGGGAGAGGTTCCTGTTCATGGAGGCGAAAGGAAATCTACCTTAAATGGTATGACTCATGTGTGCTACGTTCGAACTGACGCACATGTATTTTTTTTTTCCCCAAATAGGTATTTAGGAAAACACGCCACAATACTCTTTCATATAGAATTCACTACTTTGGGGAACTCTAGAAGACATCCTGAAGAGTGAGGGGTTTCTGGCTCCTTACTACCACCCGTTGCTCCAAAAGCATAGAAATCATTCAGTCAACTACAGTCCTCATAATGTTACACGCGCGCCCCCCCCCATAGGCCACATGCACACCTCCCTACGCTTGCGTTCACCCCATCTGACTGTCCTTGGATGGAAAGGAGAAGAACTCTTCGCTCACAACTGCCATTCAAGCTTCATAGTTTCCAACCACAAGGTTCTGTGGAGTCCGTGGAACTCTAGAACCATGAACCGGTCCACCAAGTTCGTGGACAGCAGTATCTCAGGGGCACACTGATACCATCCCACATCAAAGTCATTTTCTCATTAGGTCTTTGGATACAGACATAAGGTTAGCAAAAGAATATACTGCCACAGGAGGAGGGAGGAAAGGGGTGTCTTCCACTGTTATTTCCTTAAAGGTATGCCAAGCACCATATATAAGTTAACAGCCTATCCCTTCCTTTGCCCATAAGAGAAAATTCAGCCCATGAAACCCCAACATCAATACACAGTGAGTGTTCATGATACACAGCCCAACACTAAGATAATATACTCTATTCCAAAACACTGCCAAGACCCCGAGAACATTTCCTGGCATGCTGAAACAGCAAGAGTGACCATAAATTATGTAAAGGGAGAAATTCCTTAGTACATTTCAGAAGAAAATAGAGTAACCTCTAGCAACAGAATTCTGTGCATTACAGCTTTCGCATGTCAAAGTTTCAGCTTCATCAATTGCGACTTCTGATATTTTATTTAATACATTAGGAAGCATCACCAAAAGAATAATTTTAATATTTCTTCTAAATTCAATTAGGAGGGTTACATTTTTATGACAGTGGAACATTTGCAGGGCCGTTCTTTAATACACAAGTTATTAAATCCCACAGTCCCTTAATCCACATGGCAGACTAATCTAATGCATTTAAGCCGCCCTTGAGAAGCCATCCCTCAGCTCGTGGCTCGCACAGCGTGATAGCTTTCGCTTTTCTGACCTAAGAAGTCATTTTTTTCCCTCTTGACATCTTAAGAGTCATCTTTAATAATGTTTTTTTTTCATCGTTCCAATGTCTTTCAACTCCTGATGTTCCAGACGGACTTGGCACATCCGTTCTTCTCCTAGAGAAATGCCCCTCAGCTGGGGTATTGCAGATACCCGAGCACACAATCGAGCAGATACCCTATTACAAAATCCACAAATCCAGGTGAAAATCCAGACACTTTTCAATGGGCACCACACCTTTCCCGCTGTGCCCACAACAAATGCTCCCGGTAGCATGACCCACCAGGAAACTCACACACACACACACACACATACAGTCAAACCAAGGGCTTGGGGAGTAAGAATCCTGTGATGACGCTACCAACCTTAGGTAAGTCACTGGGTTTCTCTGAGTCTCTACTTCCCTATTTGTAAGACGGGATGACTAGTTTTAATCACCTTCACTGACACAATGACCAACAGTCAAAAGAAATCCCAATACTTAGGATGACATCTGAAGTTTTTAATAAAATCTTTAGCCTCATTTCTTACAGAATTGTTCCAATATGTTTATGGGTCTGGGGGCGCCTGGCCAGCTCAGTCGCTTGAGTGTATGACTCTTGATCTCGGGGTTGTGAGTTCAAGCCGCACGCTAGGGGTCGATAGAGATTATTTACATAAATAACATTTTTTTTAAAAAAAAGGTCCAGACTAACTGACAAAGCAAGAAACAGCAAGTCCTAAATTAGGGTTCTGCTGCCTTAAATACTTTTTTCCAGAACCAGGTCAGATGTAAATTACTAATGACAGCAGCCCCTGGAGAATTACACCAGTTTATGTGGTAACTGAACTAATGATGAATTCTTTGGTATAAAGTCAGGATGGCCCCAATTTAGAATAACAAAACATTTCAACAGAGGCTTCTGTTTTTAATCTGGGAAAAGTTGGCTATAAATTACCTCAGGACTAAGAGAAATCTAATTAGGCTAAGGGAGAGAGTAGGAACTAGCATAAGTATCCATCACGTAGGCACTCTGACAACAACTTTCCGAGGTCGGCATCATGCCCACAGCAGGCAAGGAACAGGGTAAAGAAACAGGTTAATAGAGATGAAGACAGAATGGCTATTCCATGACAACCAACAGCATCAGCTACATTATAAAACTTCCTCTTCTTCGGGTATAAACAAAGCTGTGTTTTGGAAATTAAGATCAATGTGCTTTTCAAGTAGAAAAAGCACAATGTGGGGCGCCTGGGTGGCTCAGTGGGTTAAAGTCTCTGCCTTTGGTTCAGGTCATAATCCCAGGGTCCTGGGATCGAGCCCTGCATTGGGCTCTCTGCTCCACGGGGAGCCTGCTTCCTCCTCTCTCTCTCTCTGCCTGCCTCTCTGCCTACTTGTGACCTCTGTCTGTCAAATAAATAAATAAAAATCTTTTTTTGAAATAAATAAATAAATAAATAAGAAAAAGCGCAATGTAAGTACAAAGTCCCGTCAGGCTACCTACTAATCCAAGCTGTTGGTACTTCTCTGAATGAAAACTTCTCATTCTCCCATTTCGCTCTCGGATGGGTGGGTGGGTGGTGGATGGTGGATAGATGGACAGATGGAGTCATCGTCTTTGAAATCAATAAAACGAGGTCATAAAACATCCTCCCAAACATTTCTTATGATTAAACCGAAATCATGTCCCCAGAGAGACAATTCGTCTTAATGTTGATCAAAAAAGGCTAAGAGAATTCTTTTAAAAGATGGTATTTTCAGTTCGTTGACCACTTTGAAATCAGAAGGAAATATTTTATTTTTCTTGTCACTATGAGATTTCCAACTCTCAGAGCTCTGAGTAAGGGTGTAAAAAGGAGAAAGCCTGAAATACTTTAGAGATGGTTTGACTGTAGAAGACTTCCTTACATAATGGCCACAAGTCCCATGTCTGCCCCAAATGGGCTTATAATTAATATTAATATGAATCAAAAAGTTTATCTCTAAGGGCATCTTGTGAGCTTAGTCGGTAGATCATGCAACTCTTGAGGTTGTGAGTTCAAGCCCCATGTTGGGTGTAGAGCTTACGTAAAAACAACAGCAATAACATAATGTAGTGGGTAGATGGTGGGCTGGCAAGGCACCCAAGAAGGGGTAGGAGAAGCTGGGATCAAAGATGGTGCCCTAGGGCACCTGAGTGGCTCAGTCGGGTAAGTGTCTACCTTTGGCTCAGGTCATGATCTCAGGGTCCTGGGATCAAGCCCTGTGTCCCATTCCCTGCTCAGCAGGGAATCTGCTTCTCCCTCTCTCTCTGTCCCTAGCCCCTGCTCATGGTCTCACTAACTCTCTCTCAAATAAATAAATAAAATTTTAAAAGAAAAAAAAAATAAAGATGGCACCCTCAACTCCTACTTCATCTCATTCCCAACCAAAGCACAAAATGGTTCTTACTATCTTCCTTCAATTACTTTCTTGTATCTCATAGACTGTCAGAGAAATACCAAATCACAGGGATTTGGATTTCAGTGGGGTTTAGGGACCATATTTGGGGTGGGTTAAAGAATGGACCCCAACCTACCATTTGACTTTCAGAAGTTTTACATATAAAACCAGATGGTCTTTCGGGTTTATTCGCTGAAACTCTACAGACTTGAAAAATCTGATGCGAGCCAAAGATAGCAAAATTTGATCCTATTGTGAAGAAGGTAAGGCTATCCTAAAATTCACAAAACACAAATATTTTTACTTCTTCCAAAGATACAAGTAATCCTGGTAACCCAGTGAAGTAGAACCAGCCAGCTTTTCAATTCCCCTAAGCTTTGTTCCGTGATCCTAGCCAATTTATTCCTCTGTGTTGATCTGGCCACTCTTTTGGCCCTTTGTATATATGACCTTGAATTGATATTGGTCCAGTTCCTCTATCAGTCTGTAAATCCCTTAAAGGCAGTACCCAAATTGTATACCTCCTCTGTATGGCTAATTCCTAAAGGAAGTGCCCCTCCAAAGATAACTCATGAAAATTCTACTCCCTTTAAAATTTCTTATTTTTTATTTTTCACAGGTAATATACATAGCAGAGATGGAAAGCTATCCAGCAAAATTCATTTTTCCCTTCCCCATCGTATAGTGTTGTAGCTGGTCACATCTGGTTCCCTGCCATCCCTGCATTCCCACAGCAGGTGCCGGCTGGGGTTAGCCATGTGACTATGTCCCTGCTAAGGGGCTGAGCTGAAAGGATCTGGCTACTCTCCCTGCCCCCTCTTCCTCTTTGTGATAGTACCTAGCCTTGACCAGGTAGAAGATATGAAAAGGCCCTGAGGCACACAAGAGAAGCAGGATGAAAGGAACCTGGGTCTACCAATATCTAAATGGAACAGAGCCACCAGGAACATATATCTACCCTCGTGCTGTTAAATGAGAGAGATATTGGGGATCTCTCAGCAGCTTGGCTTTTCACTGTAACTAATACATGCAAATTATACTGGAAAGAATGAAAAAATATGAGAATCAGAAAAAAAGTCACCCTGGATCCTACCACACCTAAATAACTACTAACAATTAGGGTTCCTTCCAGACTTTGCTTTATTTACCAAAAAAAAAAAAAAAAAAAAAAAAACCAAAAAAAAAAAAAAACCCCAAAAAACCCAGATACACGTTTTCTTACAAAAATGAAACCATATACGTTTATAGCCTCTCTCACTGAATATCATCTTCTACTTAATATACTGATATTTTTCTAGGGGTGCCTGGGTGGCTCAGTCGATTAAGTGCCCAACTTTTGGTTTTGGCTCAGGAAGGTGAGATCAAGCCCCACATCAGGCTCCCTGCTCCGTAGGTTCCCTGCTCAGCATGGAATCTGCTTAAGATTCTCTCTCCCTCTGCCTCTCTCAGCCACTCTCTCTTTCTCTCTCTCAAATGAAGAAATAAAATCCATAAGGGCACCTGGGTGGTTCAGTCAGGCGCCTGGGATCAAGCTCCAAGTCAGGCTCCCTGCTCAGCGGGGAGTCTGCTTCTCCCTCTCCCTCCCATCTTGCTTGTACGCGCTCTCTCTCTCTCAAATGAACAAATAAAATCTTTTTTAAAAATCTTCTAAAAATGTGTCTATTGGTATTTTTCTAAATTAAAAAATGCCTAATATTTTAATGACTATGTAATATTCTATTTGTTGGATTTACTAGGGTTAATTTTTTAAAATATTTTATTTTTAAACAATTCTCACACCCAACATGGGGCTCAAACTCACAACTGTAAGATCAAGAGTTATATGCTTCACCGACTGAGCCAGCCAGACGCCCCCTAACAAATTTTTCATTGCTAGACATTTGGGGCTTTTTTTTTCTTCCTTTTAAAAATTCTGGTATGAGGGGCACCTGGGTGGCTCAATGGGTTAAGCCTCTGCCTTCAGCTCAGGTCATGATCCCAGAGTCCTAGGGTGAGTCCTACATCGGGCTCCTGGCTCAGTGGGGAGCCTGCTTCTCCCTCTGCCTCCACTCCCCCTGCTTGTGCTCTCTCTGATAGATAAATAAAGATCTTTAATTAATTAAGTAATTGAAAAATTCTGGTATTAACAACATTGCAGAGAACATTATTATACATAAACTTTAACCTATCTGTCAGGTTCTCCCCACCCCCACCCCAGGTCTCTATTCTTAACACATCTTTGTAAACAAAGCTGTTTCCTCTTTCTGGGTACCTATATTAAGTTATGTCTGAGAGGTATTTGCAAGGCTATATTCATTAATTATAATTTTGGATGAATGTTTTGGATGAATTCCCATTCATGTTTTGTCATCCACAGACAACTGGGAAACCAAAACGGTTCCAGCTCCCCAGTTGGCACCCAGGACGAATCCATGACCCCTACACAGTGATATCAGCCAAACTCCCCTAACTTGAGGTGATCCTGGTTAGTAACAAGCACAAAAGGGAAAGCAGTAGTCGACCCGGTTTCCCGCTGACAAACCTTGATCTACATCTGTGTTGCCAATTACTTGTTCAACAAACCTGTTACTTTTTTAGAAATAATAAATAATTCAGGGAAAGTCATTTTTGAAGCGTCTGACATCTGTTGCTTGTATGACTCTGAATTATTCATCAGCGAGCATAAACAGTATTAATTAAAGAAAAGTACTGGAGCAAACCACTGAAATAGAAATGAACACTGCAGAAGAAAATGCCTTTACTCAAAGCATACTCACTTGTCATTGACAAATATCTCAGAGAACCTACCGGTCCTTGGGATTTAAAGGAACCGGCACCCTGAGGAATCAGAAGGCAAGACCTAAATGGTGAGCACTACTTCTGTTTCCAAATTTATACTTTACCCCCTCTCCTTCAGAAAAATCACCGTCTTGGGTCTGGTCTCTCGGCATTCTACCTGCTCGGTTTTGGGGGAGTCTGACGGTATTCAGAAGGGAAGAAAGTTGACTCATCGGAGGTTCAAAAGAATCACAAGAGTAAGTAAGTATCAACTATCAAGTCCTCCTGTGCTATTTTGTAAACTGGGATTTAAATATATTAATGGGAGAGCTCCCCACCGTCTTCCAGCTCAGGATGGCTCGATGAATCTGGCTGCCACGGCCTGATCACTTATTTCCATGACGACTTTGGCACTTCCTTTTGACGACGCGCTTTCTTGTGGTAAAGAGCAAAAGAGAAAAAAGCTCACAGCCCCACAGCCACATGGGTGGCTCTAGGCTAATCCTCCCCCACCCCTCTGTCTGTCGCCTCAATCAGAGCGACCTGAGACTCAGTACCGTCTCTGCCGCAGAAGACACCAGGGAACGTGTGTGGGGGGAGGAAGCGTGTGAACACAAAGCAAATGTGTTAAAAGAGTTTTACGAAGCACTGTTGGTAAACAGATGTCTGGTTGGGGGGGGGATGTGGGGGGGAGGCAGGGGGGCTCTGTCACTGGCTTCTCAGGTACCAGAAGAAAAAGGCCCCTCAGGGGAGGTGAGGTGGGGGGAGCTGCTGGCAGGGGGTGGGGCGGAGCGGGGGCCCTTGAACCAGGAGATTTTCACAGAAACCTATTCCTTTGTGTGGCTCCAGTGAATTGCTCAGCAACCACAGCTTGCCTCCGAGGTAACCTGGCCTGCTCCCTCCACTCCAGTACCAACTGCTGGGGTTGCTGCGGGCAACAGAAGAGAAACACGAGGGAGGGGAGAGGGACAGGAGGGGAGGAGGAAGACGGAAGAAAAGCCCCAAGCCCAGTGTGCGGTCCTTTCAAATGTTCTAAATTCAGAGGGATGGCAAGCAACTAGCAAGGTCTTCTGGCGAGTGGCGAGCAATGAATGGCTTCTGTGCATAAATCAGCACTTCAGTCTCTCCAGATCAGTCCATGGGGACCCCACCAAAGCTTCCAGAAAAAGAGGGCCACAGACACCCTCCGCAGGTCTCTGGACCCTCATTCAGGGACACCCTTTCAAGGGACTTCACAGACAAGGACAAGCCTCCCTTGTTTCTCCAAGTTTGGTCTGTCATGGTGGTTTTGTTCCTCTGGCGAAGAAGGTTGGAGGAGGTACAGGAGCTGGGGGGAAGCTGGGAGAAGGAGAGAAACAGCCCTGTCCGTCTTCAAATGGCCCTTCATCAAAGACGGCTTGTTGTTAAAGAAGACAGAGGAGGGGCAGAAAGAAACCAAGGCTCTCAGTTTCCCGAAAAAGGCTGAACAGGGACTCCAGTGTCTCTTTCAGGCACTCCCCAAAATGAAACTACAGATTTAGAAAAAGATCTCTCCTATAGCATTGGAGTTTAAGAAAAGAACCTAAAAAAGATCTCTTTTAGAAAGACAACGGATGGGGGTGCTTGGGTGGCTCAGGAGGTTAAAGCCTCTGCCTTCGGCTCCGGTCATGATCCCAGGGTCCTGGGATCGAGCCCTGCATCGGACTCTCTGCTCAGCGGGGGGAGCCTGCTTCCCCCTCTCTGTGCCTGCCTCTCTGCCTACTTGTGATCTCTGTCTGTCAAATAAATAAATAAAATCTAAAAAAGAAAAGATGGATTTGCTGACTCAGAGGGCTGCCTGGTCCAGAGGCCCCTCACCCAAAACCCAGAGTCGGGCCGGGATGAAGCCTGTCCACCACGTCAGGTGCTCCCAGATGCCCCTCCCCACCCAGTCTTCAGTGCTTTCAAGTATTCAAACACAAACATTTACATGCAGAAAAACAGCAAAGTAAAAAGAGGCACTGCCTCCCTCCTTTCCCTGCAAAAGCAGCTTCCAAGCTAGAGGGAGAGCCCAGGAGCTGCACAGGGTGAACTTAGCATGGGTTCACCAGGCAGACAGGCCATCACTGTCCAAGGAGGAGCTGGAGGCAACCCACCCTGGGACACTTGGTGACAGCACCATGACGCACCCAGTCATTGGCTGCTATGAAAACTCGTGTTGAGCAAGACTTCGGGGAGGAATAGCAGGAGAGCCCCTGGGTTTTCTTGTGGCTACAGTCTGGGAGGTGCATGGAACCCGCAGATCAGGCAGAAGTGGGGGCCCTCAACGGAGGCCAACCAAACCTTGAATGCTTTCTGGATGGGAAATATGAAATAAAAACAGGTGTCCTCGGGGGAGACACCCACGGGAGGCTCAGTCAATCCTCTCTCGGAGGCACACTTAGCCAACCTCCACCGTGCCCAGGAATCACCTGGGCATCTTGTTCTGGTGTAGATTTGACTCGGAAGGTCCTGGGTGGGGCTTGAGAGTCTGCATTTCTCACAGGCTTCCAAATGCTGGCCACGCGCTGGGGAGCAGCCGTTCAGTGAAGGCACGAAGATTCCCCCCGGAGTTCCCAAAAGGAAAACCCATCACCCAGACCTTCTCCAGGGAAATGAAATCAGTGTCCACGGCAGCAGGGCCAACCTAAAGGATTTTTTTTTTAAGTTTCCCAGGTGATTCTTCTGTCTGGTCAGCGCTGGGAACCCACGGGCTGGACTCCTTCTGCTCTCATTATAAATTAGAGATGTGGCCCCAGGAAACTTAGTGTCTGAGAATCTCAGTTTTATATCAGAAAAGGGGTTGCTGCCCAAATGGACTGATATAGAAACAAATACACAGAAAGCACACTGCAGAAAGATAAAAAAGGATAGTATTTTACATGATCATGTGTTAGCTTCTTCTCTCATTAAAGTGAGGAGTCATTAGGGTCCCTGACTAATCCAATTCCACAACGATCGGCTGCCCGCTAACTCTCTAGAAGAAACAGTCAGTTAGGGACCTCCCTGCTGTTCTATTAACCACCCTCCCCAAGCCCAATGCCTTGAGGTTCTAACTTTCTTAAATGACAAATGACTCCTAAGTGGATTTTAGGTCCCAACAGGATCCCAGCTAGTACCTCTCAAGTCCTCCTAAAGGGGCACCTGGGAAGCTCAGCCAGTAAATTGTCGGATTCTTGGTTTCAGTTCAGGTCATGATCTTATGGGTCATGGGATCAAGCCCCATGTCCGGCTCTGCACTCAGTGGGGAGTCTGCTCGAGATTCTTTCCTCTTCTCTCTGCCCCTCCCCTCTGCTCATGCTCTTGCGCGTTCTCTCTCTAAAAGAAGTACATAAATGAATAAATAAATAAAATGCTTTTTTTTAAAAAAGTCCTTCTAAAACTCTTTCCAATATGGGCACCTGGGTGGCTCAGTTATTTCATCGTCTGCCTTCAGCTCAGGTCTTGATCCCAGAGTCCTGGGATCGAGCCCCGCATGGGCTCCTTGCTCAGTGGGGAGCCTGCTTCTCCCTCTCCCTCTGCTGCTCCTCCTGCTTGTGCTCTCTCCCTTTCTCTCTCTCTCTCTGTCAAATAAATAAATAAAATCTTTCCTAAAAAGATCTTTCAAATATGGACTCCTGGCACCAATGAATGACCGATGCAGGACCTACAAAGCAAACCCATGTTCCCTTCCTTTCCGCTCCGGTTCTATCCCTCTAATCCAGAGCTCCAGGGTGCACGGAAAGTGCTCTGCAGCCAACTTTCCACTTTCTGTGCAATAAACAAAACTCCAAAGGGCATCAGTTCTGCCAGCCGCCAACAGATGGCATCAGCGGTCGCACAAGGTCGTTGGAGCCCCAGCCTTGGCTTTGTTCCTTCCTCTGTCATGTTTGCTGTTGGAAATGCAGTGTCTTGCTAAACACTTACTGAAGGTGAAAAAAATTAGGTCAAAATGCAAGCATCTTTGGATAACGAAAAATTCCATAAAGGAGTAAGAGGCCCTGACCTCCCCAGCTCCCTTAGGAAACAACTTTACCAGCAACCAACACACACCCAGCTAGGTAAGTGTCAGGTTGGTGTTAGAACAAATGGGCTTTCAGAAACTCACCTGTGAAACCACTTCTGCGTCCCCAAGTGACATAACAACAAAGTTGCTCCTCCCGGCCCACAGAGAAACCACAGAGAAAGCAAACAAGCTTCCACCATCAAGCAAAGCCGTAACCACAGCAACTCTTTTCAGAACCAAAGACCCTCTGAGAAGCAGAACTGCACTTCCCCGTGTGATATACTGGGCTCCTGGGCTCAGCACGTCAGCTCTTCCCCAGAAAACAGGGTCCTCCTTTATCAGCTGCAACAAGGCCGGTGTTCAAACTGAGCCGGCTTAGTTCTCTCTGCTGGAGTTTAGGTGAATGCTTTGTCTTAGTCTTTCAAAGGTACTGCTCAGGAATCCTGTGGATTGCCAGAATTACACAGAAATTCTTTTACATCTGTGGTTCTCAGCCTGGGGCAACTGTGCTATCCAGGGGACATTTGGTGGCACTGAAGACATTGTGATGGTCACACTGGGGGAAGAAGGAAGGATGTTGCTGGCACCTGGCAGGGAGAGGACAGAGAGGTTGCTGAACACGCTACAGTGCTACAGTGCACAGCACAGCCCCCCAAACCGTCCAACTGTCAGCAGTGGTGCAGGGGAGCCAAGAATGGGGGCCAAGAAAATTTGCATTCCTAAAGTCAATTTCCCACTTGACTGAGAAGACAAAAGCTAATTAATGGGAACTCCCTCCTGACGTCTTTCCTGGCCCCTGTTTTTGAGAACAGAGTGTCCCCTCATTGTCATCAAGGCCTCCCCTCTGAACCTCATGGTGGCTGACCTTCTCGGGAACATCGCCCCTATCCAGACTTCCTCAGTGTCCACGCTCTCGCCGCCTCCCTCCGCCTGATTCAGAGAGACTGTTTTCCTATGTCAAAAACATCTTTCTGGGCGCGTGACTGACTCAAGTTGGTAGAGCATGTGACTTATCTCAGGGCCATGAGTTCGAGCCCCACAATAGATGCCGAGATTGCTTAAAAATAAAATCTTTTTTTAAAAAGAAAGAATCTCTCACTCAAAGAATGCGATCGATATCCGTGAGTCCTTACTGATATAAACAAATGACCGGATGGGTAAGTAAATAAATAAATGGAAGAGAAGGGACAAACCTTCCTTACAGAAGAATTCCAAGTAACAACCACGGAAGGAAGGAGAGAGAGAGAGAAAAAAATCACTAGTACCATGTTACGGTAATTGTAGCTGTAGGAAAGAGCCCCTGATGGAGACACAGGATACTTGCAATGCGTCAAAGCATCTCTCAGAAAGTATTTATTTAAAACTGTGGTGGTTTCAGCGCACCCGGACAACCTTTCTTTGATCCCTCTCCCTAGGGGAGGTAGAGCTTAAAGGGGATTGTGGGCTGCTTCCAATGGCTTCTAATAGCTAGAGTTTGTCCCAAGGACAGCTTTCTAGAATGTCAGGCTGACATCTTCAGGGGGTTATATTCGAAGGTTATGGAGATATTTGGACACAAGACCCAAAAGCAACATGCATCCAGGTGTAGCTGGTAGATGGCTTTGCTTCTTCTTTTTTTTTTTTTAAGATTTTGAGGTTTCTCTCTCTCTCTTTTTTAAAGGATTTGACAGAGATCACAAGTAGGCAGAGAGGCAGGCGGGGGGCAGGGGGAGGCAGGCCCCACTGAGCAGAGAGCCCGATGCGGGACTCAATCCCAGGGCCCTGGGATTATGACCAGAGCAGAAGGCAGAGGCTTAACCCACTGAGCCACCCAAGCATCGCGGATTTTGAGGTTTCCATCAAGATGCAGAGCTTGGTGTTTATCCATCGTGACCATAACTCGTCGAGCAAATCTGTTTTGGGTGCAGGCAAAGCAAACTTATTAGACCCCTAAAGGGACTTGCGGGTATGACAAGAGAAAAATATCGGCTTCCAAAATTCAGAACTTTGAAACGGCCATTCGGTCACAGAGCACCTCAAGGGCCTCAATGACATCATCCATTAAGTTCCCACCCCACTCACTCTGTGTCGGAGTGAAGATGAAAAATGTACCACTGAAACCTCCCTCTCCATTCCTCACCTTCCTCTTCCAGTCTCCAATCGGGAAAAGAAACTGGAGTTGGGGGACAGGGCAGGGCGGGGGGCGGGGGGATTCTCCTAGATGCCTCCGAGCCCTTTTCAGCTAGAGTAGGAACAACAGCTTCCTGATTCCTTCAGGAAGGACTCAAATGGTCCTGGGGACAAGAATGCCAGGGTATTCTCTTGCAAAACGTAGGGTCAAAACCCTGTTCCTGGGAGGAAAATACTTATTTTTTAATAAAAGTAGATTCGTTGCTGGGTTGTTTGGGGCAGAAAATGAATACACCCTTCTGATGCCTGTTCAGTTGACTCCGGGAGAGAGAGGTAGAAAGACAGATCATGAGTAAAGCAGCCATCTTCTCCTACCCACAGCCAAGGCCCACCACTCCTCCTCAAGTCAGCGAACCCCCAGTGGGGCCCAGCTCAAGCTGCAGGTGCAGAAGACATAGGCAACTGATTTTTCTTTCCACTGGGTCCACAAGTACAGTTTTTCAAGACAGGGGGCCAAGGACACTCAATTTGAAGGGCAAGGGAGCACTTTGAAGAGGGACAGTCAGGGGACAGGTAAACTATGTTAAAAAGAGGATGAGAAAGAAAAAGGTTAAAGCCTGGCCCTGGTCTCCTGGCTGGCTGATGCTGGAGGGTCCCTGCCTGGCCCCGTTTACCGAGGAAGGTTGCTGTGAGTGCTGGCTGCTGAGGGGGCCCTATCTGCAACCTGGTCCCTTTTGCCTATGGAAGCCACTCCTGCTGGGAGGTTACACCTGCCCTGAAGGGGGCCCTCAACTGATCAATGGCTGACCCCTGGGTGGGGAGAGACTAGCTTTGGAGGGCAAGTCATGCTCCTGAGCATCCCAAGAGCCCGGCTGAACCTCAGCTCTCCCACATCTGTCCCGCCACCCTCCCTACCTCACCCCCATGTCATACATCCGCTCCACGGAATAGCAGGACTTCTACGAAACCTGACCCAAGTAAGACTCTAGGATTTAAGCTTCCATGAAGTCTTGGGAGTATAGGGTAGATCCTAGAGGAGAAAGTCCAGTCCAAGGACTCCAGCACTCCCTTGAGAACCAGATAGAAAGGACTTAGACCTTAGCCCAGGTGATGCCCCAAACACCAGAACTTCCAGGTTCTTTCTTATTTGGATTGGAGAAAGAACATCAAGAGAAAGGGCTCTGCCATCCCTGGGATGACCTATCTCCTAAACAGATTCTGTAATGAAAGGCTGATTTTGCTAGTTCTTGGCCACCTGGTATCCAAGCTGGGAAAAACTCAACATGGGCGAATCCAATCTCACTGATCACTTAGAAGGCAAAATGGGTTATGCCAGCCATCTAGTCTTCTTCGACAAGGTTCTTAACAGGATTTCACAATGGCGCTAGGCCTTTGAAGACTCGTTCCTATATACTGGATCTTTACTTTAGTGCCTTTGAAGACTGTTTCCTATATACTGGATCAGTCAGAAATCTCATCCTTTACACACACTCTGTGACCTTCCCTTGCTCTTTCTCACCTCTCCTGGGGCACCTCAGGATGACTTCCCCAAGTCTTCATCTTAAGTTGGCCTCTGGAGACCACTCTAAGGCAGATGTACATTCGATAACATAAAACCTTAAAATCCTAGCCCCAGAGGGCGCACTCACAGTGTCTAGCCCAAGAATGCAAAGCATGCCTCTGTGACCTAACTGACAGTAACCCTCGTTAGAGTACTTGATTCTTGGGCCAAGAAGCTTAAAACCCCGATAATTGTAAAAAGTGGTCTAAGACAGCCTAACAACGTCATACACCTCCTAAGACGGTGCTTCTTTGGTACAATTTTAAATTAGCTTTTTAAATTAGCTTTCATAAATCTTTGCCTAGTCCGTTATATTTCAGATGGTGAATTTAGAACAGCGTTCAAAGATTTTTATGGAGCAAGTTCCACAGTTCCAATTCCAATTTACCATTCTCCCTTTACTGACTTCCTTTTGGAGTCACCAGTATATGAGTCCTTGAGGACTAAAAACCCAATGAATTAATCAAAGGAAAAATGTTCTGTATCCCCCATTTAGAAATTCATTGAAATATAAATGAAATCCATCCTGAACAGCAGGACGTTCTGAGAAAGCCATCAGCCTAAATGCCTTTATGAATAACTATTATGTTAGAAGCTCAAAAGATTTTACATCTTGGCCACATGAATAATCAGACCACTAAGGAACATGGGGGAGTGAGGGGTGGAGGAGAAAACGCACCTAAAACAGGTCTACACAAGTTTTTTTCTCTGCTTATATGAACACATAAGTTATCTCTTCATTTTCGCCACCATATACCTATCCAGGTAGCTTCTCCTAATATCTGTGAGGCTTCTTGACCCTAAGTTAGGGACTTCTGGAAACTGATTTTGCTTCCTCAGACCTCCAGTGAACTATGTGAGGTAAAAAGTAATCACAGCACGAACACAACATTCTGCTTAATCTGTAAGAACTGATCGTTTGGGCTCCGGAAAAACTGAATCAATGTTGAAACAAATGCATATTATGGAAATAGATGTCACAAATTTAGTTAAGAAATTGATTAGCAGGGTGCCTGGGTGGCTCAGTGGTTAAGCCGCTGCCTTCGGCTCAGGTCATGATCTCAGGGTCCTGGGATCGAGTCCCGCATGGGGCTCTCTGCTCAGCAGGGAGCCTGCTTCCTCCTCTCTCTCTCTCTGCCTGCCTCTCTGCCTACTTGTGATTTCTCTCTGTCAAACAAATAAAATCTTAAATAAAAAAAAAAAAAAAAGAGCAAGCCATAAGTAGAAAAAAAAAAAAAAAAGAAAAGAAATTGATTAGCAGTATTGCAAATACATATTGAGAAAAGAAAACTTGGGGCGCCTGGCTGGCTCAGTCAGTAGAGCACACAACTCTTGATCTCAGGGTTGTAGGTTTGAGCCCCACACCAGGTGTACAGATGACTTAAAAATAAAATCTTAGGGGCACCTGGGTGGCTCAGTGGGTTAAAGCCTCTGCCTTTGGCTCAGATCATGATCCCAGGGCCCTGGGATAGAGCCCCGCATCAGGCTCTCTGCTCAGCGGGGAGCCTGCTTCCTCCTCCTCTCTCTCTCTCTGACTGCCTCTCTGCCTACTTGTGATCTGTCAAATAAATAAATAAAATCTTTTTAAAAAATCAAATCAAATCAAATCAAATCAAATCAAATCTTAGGGCACCAGGATGGTTCAATCCATTAAGTGTCTGCCTTTGGCTCAGGTCATGATCCCAGGGTTCTGGGATCCAACCCTGCTTAGGGCTCTCTGCTCAGCAGGGAGCTTGCTTCTCCTTCTCCCTTTCCTTGCTGCTCTACCTACTTGTGATCCCTCTCTCTCTCTGTGTCAAATAAATAAATAAAATCCTCTAAAAAATAAAATTTTATTTAAAAATCTTAACAAAAGAAAAAGAAAAAACTAACACAAATCACACTTTCAACTCCCTCTACCTGTCATTCACAGGTACAAAGAGAAAACTACTGCCCACCAGTATTACCTCCCTCCTGCTATTCTAAACTGTTACTAGCTTTGCAACAGTATTTATAAGTCTGAATTATTACAGGATGCTTATCATTCTTAAAATTACAAATGCTAAATATCATTAGTATATTACTATATATACCTGTGTGTATATATAAACACAATCTATGTATTTGTCTATATAACTGAGCCTCGAAAAACAGATATTTGAACTGTGCAACTGCACTTACATGCAGATTAGTATTTTCCTTATGACTTTAATAGTATTTTCTTTCCTCTCGCTTACTCTACTGTAAGAATACAGTATGTAATGCATATAACATACAAAAGATGTGTTAATCGATCGTATTTTACAGTAAGGCTTCCTGTCAACAGTGGGCTATTAGAAGGTAAGTTTTGGGGGAGTCAGAAGTTATATGTAGATTTTCAATTGCCCAGGATGGGGGGGTGGTCCATCTGTGTGCCTAACTCCTGCAATTCTCAGAGGGTCAAATGGAATTATTCAGTGACTGAACTAGGATTTTTCCTTCCCGGAAATCTGCCAATTAAGAAATGTCATTACAGGGCACCTGGGTGGCTCAGGGGTTTAAAGCCTCTGCCTTCGGCTCGGGTCATGATCTCAGGGTCCTGGGATTGAGGCCCGCATCAGGCTTTCTGCTCAGTAGGGAGCCTGCTTCCCCCTCTCTCTCTCTGCCTCTCTGCCTACTTGTGATTTCTGTCTGTCAAATAAATAAATAAAATCTTTAAAAAAGAAAAAATTATTATTTCCCTTGTACCATCCCATTTGTATAAAAACAGTCTTTTTTCCAGCAAAGTATGTTTTTCAAAAGTGTCTATTATGTGGCAGGAGGTCACTACAGCTTAACCTACAGATTGCTATGTATCAGGAACATGAGAGAAGAAAGAAAAGAATCCCCCTGCTAAACCCCCTCCTCCTAACCCCCAAAAAATCCAGAACTCTCCTCCTGATGAAAGCAAATGAACTTCAGAGATGAGAGCTACAACAGCACAGTTTTTACATTCAAGAAGTGTGTTCTGAAAGCGAACGAAACTTTACCCAGGAAAGAAGTGGGAGCGCAGCCCTCCCAGGAAGGGTGCTGGCAGAAATCCCAGGGACGGGTAGTTATCCTGGTGGTGTAACTAACTAGTTCAGGGACAATGGACAAGCTACTGAATACTTTCAGGTTTCTGATTCCTTGTTTATAAAGTTAGAACGGTAAACTGAAGATCGAAGATCCATGCCAGTTCAAAATTCTACGATTTTAAGGACAACCACTTCAATATCTAGCCATTGCTGAGAATCGGTGACACTGAACCCGACTCCTGAAGCTGAACAGTGGTTGTTGGAAAGATTTTGCTTCGTCACTCTCCAGCACAATAGGATGGGTTTGGAGAAAAACAGGAAAGCACGTCCTGTGTGATATGCATGTGGTTCCCTTAAATGAAAGGAGACTCCCTATTTCTTGAGTTCCCACAAAAAGTTCAATGTCATCTACTAACACAAACCAGCCCTACTTGCGAACTGCTCCTACAACTGTACGTTTATCCTGTGCTGTTCCACTGAACCTATTATTTATTTGACTCAAGTAGGAACATTCTAGAAGCCTTTCCAAAATAGGAGTATAGATTATGTTTTACTTCTAATTTGTATAATCCCTGACACCACTGGAATTTACTCTTTTCATACACGTGGCTTAAGGCAGGAGAAGGCAAAAGCTCTGAGCCCCAGAATACAGATATAGGCTAACCCCTGCAGCCAAGTGCCCAGACTGAGAGCAAACCCTGCCATCTTAAACTGTTTGTTCACCTCTAATGAACAATGGCAAGCCGGAGGCTGACAGCGAAAGTATGGAAAATCAATGCGTACTAACTCTGACAGACAATTCCGGGTGCAGAATACCCGCCACAGGTAATAAATCACTTCATTTAAGTTTATCTTTTTAGCAGTGCACAGTGGATTATACCCATACATCACTTCTACCTCTCTCTTCTGTCCTGTTGACAAAGGACAAATTGAGAAGGATGGTAGCAAAGCTGGGAGAGAGAAGGGAGGAAACCAGAGAGCTCCGTTACTGGGCCAGCGCAGTAAGAGAAGTAATAACAATAATAAAACAACGTCATTCTTTTCTAATGGTGTCAGTTCCATCTATAAAATCTTAAGGCGTTTGATGGATTTACTGATGAGGTTACCATGGAGTGGAAGACAAAGGCAGTTTTCTTTCTTTCCCAACCCCTCTGGATGTACGATATATCTACAGACTCGACAGGATTAAACACTTGGGCTTTCTGATCGTGGGTGAGTTTATGGGTTTCACGAATGACACTGCTTAGAAACCAGTGCCTGGAGAAGGCGTGAAGCACAGAAATGAATGTGGCAAAGAGAACTTCTGGTTCGACAATATGGTGACAGGCTAAGGCACGGCGGGGGCGGGGACACACACACACACACACACACATCTCCCACTATAAACACATAGGAATGCAGGTAAATCTGACCTGAAAAGGAAAGGGAAAAACTAAATAAAAGCATGTGAGCTGATCCTAAGGTTGCTTTGGTAGCTTATAGACTTGGATTCTAAAACCCAAGTGGACAAAGAGGGTAAAAACCTTGAGTGGCCATTAGGCAGAGTGGGAGCTGAGCTAACATCCTCGAGGGAGGATCCTCAAAGGGCTGCTTCCTTAGGGAAGATTAAGGAGAAAAACTTCCCCTAGGAAAGGGGTCCAAGAAGACAATTTCATACATCCCTGGACTCTAAATGGGAAAAAGACAAAATAAATAAATAAATAAATAAAAACAAAAAACCAAAACTCTCCCCTGAAAAATGGATATCCCGTATCTGAGCCTCGAGCTTAGTGATCAAAAAAATTCCAAAGTAAGAAATTAGCGGAAATGTTGATCCTAAGCTGGGGATACTCCCGGGATCTCTAGAATAATACATATTGTTCTGCAAGAGCCCCACGATCAGGCCACATGAGATCCTCACAGGAAAAAATAGTCCCTACTAAAGATCTTCTTATAAGAAAATTTAAAATGACAATATACCATGAACAGAAAACAGCAAACACAACAAATAAATCCAGGAACTAGGGATGATAAAATTACCATTTGAAACAGAATACAAAATAAATATGTTTAAAATATTAAAAAGGATTTTTAATACTACTAAAAACATAAAGGAGGAAATAAACCCCTGAGGAAAAAAAAATATGGAAGAGGCAACAGTCAGATTTTAAAGTAAGCCAAATAGAACTACAAATGAATATTATAATTGCTGGTATTAAAAAGTCAGCAGAAAAGTTAAATAACAGATTAGACACAAATGAAGAGAGAATTAAGTAAAAGAGAAGACCGGTGTGAGGAAATTACGAACAGGCATCAGAGACATGAAAGGGACATGAAAGAATAGGGACAATGGTAACATAAACAATGAGAAGGTCCCTATGTCAAAGACAGAGACACAGAAACAGAGAGTCCATATGCACTGAATGCTAGATCCAGGTGACAAAAATAGAGATTGTATTCATTTGGGTCCTCCAAAAAGCAGATGCCAAGGAAGGATGTTAGAGAAAACAGGAGTAGGTGAGGAGGACATTCAGACCATGATGCAGGCCTAACTTCTAAAGGAGAGAGAGGAAGAAGGTGTGCTGGAGAGGATGAGATTCAGAATGAAGCATAGCTTTAAGAAAGTTTTGGCCTCACTGCTGAGGAATCCTTGATTTAAAGACTATAAAATACCAAAAAGAGGGAGAAACTGTATACCAAATAAAAAGAAAAGAAACCAGGCAGAGGCATTATTGGAACTGATTTCAGGCTGTGAGTTCACACTAAACATTTAAGGACAACAAAACTAATAGAGAAAGAAAAGAGAGGAATTGATAAAATTCAATTCAGTTCGAGATAGGAAAGGAGAATAAAAAGGAAAGAAAAAGTGTTAGAAAAGCAAAAGCATGGAAAAGAGAAATAACCTAAAATATAGCAATAATTACTATAAATGTAAACAAACAAAAGTCGATGGTTAAAAAACACAACACTGGATTTTTTTTTTTTTTTTTTTTAAAGATCTTACCTATCTACTTGACCGGTAGAGATCACAAGTAGACAGAGAGAGGAGGAAACAGGCTCCCTGCTAAGCAGAGAGCCCGATGCGGGGCTCGATCCCAGGACCCTGGGATCATGACCTGAGCCAAAGACAGAGGCTTTAACCCACTGAGCCACCCAGGTACCCCAAGACTGGATTGTTTCTTAAAAATGTAGTTAGATGGTGTTTATAAGAAGTACATCTAAAATATAACAACAAAGGAATATGAAAAGTAATGGTATTAGAAAACATATGCCAAATGGTAGCCATAAAGTCAGGGAAAGGCTGAAATAACTATATGAATATCATCAAAACAGGCTAAAGCAAAATGGTCAATAGGACTGCACGCTTAGGGACACCTGGGTGGCTCAGCTGGTTAAGCATCTGCCTTGGTTTCAGGTCATGATCCCAGAGTCCTGGAGCCCCACATCAGGCTCCCTGCTCCTGCTTCTCCCTCTGCATGTCCTCCAACCCCTGCTTGTGCTCTCTCTCATTCTCCAGCTCTGACAAATAAAATATTAAAAATTTTTTAAAACTGGGGGAAGAAAGAAAGGATTGCTCACTTATTGGTTCTTACCAGTTAGACAATTACTTAACCTTTTGGAAATTGACTGATATCCATGAGATGAGATCCCATGTGCTTCTGTAGAAGGGGATGACAAAATAGACTATTTTTAAGTCTGTAACATGTTTTTCCTAATGTGATCAGATACAGCAAAATATTAATGTCTATTTAATCTTTCTGGTGGTTGCACAGGTAGGAGTTTCACTATTTTCTGCTCATTTTTATCTATTTGAATCATTTTAAAAATAAAAATGTTTTAAGTCCAGAAACCCAATATAAGTAAAAATATAAGACCACAGTGAATGACAATGTTCCCCCATACCACTTGGCAGAATGGAAACTAGACAGCTTTCTTAGAAGACAACTTTGCAAGACACACCAAAGCTTTAAAAATGTGGACATCAGGGCACCTGGGTGGCTCACTGGAGTAAGCCTCTGCCTTCGGCTTGGGTCATGATCCCAGAAGTCCTCTCTGCTCAGCAGGGAGCCTGCTTCCCCCACCTGCCTCTCTGCCTACTTGTGATCTCTGTCTGTCAAATAAACAAACAAAATCGTAAAAAAAAAAAAAAAAAAAAAAAAAGACCTTTAAAAATAAATAAAAATTTTAAAAGTGTGGATATCCTGGGGCACCTGAGTGGCTCAGCTGGTTAAGCATCTGCCTTCAACTTGGGATCAAGCCCTGCGTTGGGTTCCCTGCTAGGTGGAGAGTCTGCTTCTCCCTCTCCCTCCCCCCACTTATGCTCTCGCTCTTCTTACAAAATAAAAAAGTAGATATCCCTTAATCCAGTGATTAAAACCTTGTAATTTATCTCAAGGAATTAATCAGAGATGTGTACAAACATATACTAGTTTATAGCTGTCATGTCTAACTGAAAAATTCAGAATAGCTTCAATGTAGTTAGGAAGTACTTTAGTAAATTTTGGTGCATCTGTATAACAGAACAGTATGTAGTCATTGAGATTCAGGTTACAGAAGAATATTAATGGCAAGTATTATACACTAATAAGTGAAAAAGATATACAAAGCATTAAACATGGTATGAGCTTATTTTTATTAAAAAAAAAAAAACAAACATGTGTACAGGGGTGCCTGGGTGGTTCATTTGGTCAAGTGTGTGACTCTTGATTCTGGCTCAGGTCATGATCACATGTCTGTCTCCACGCTCGGTGTGGAGCCTGCTTAAGATGCTGTCTCCCTCTCCCTCTGCCCCTCCCCACCTCTTAAAAAAAAAAGCTGTGAGTGTGTGTGTGCACACATACATACACTATGGGCTAGAAGGATATACAATGACATGCTACCAATATAACATCTTTGGATGACTTTTGTTTTATTGTGCTTTTCCATTTTTTTCCTAAGTTTTCTGCAGTGAGCATATGGTGCTTTGCAATTAGAAAAAAGTAATCATTATTTCTAAAATGAGTGGCAATAATTCCAGTTTACACGTTACCGCAGGGGTCCATAAACTGTCCTGCAGGTCAAATCCAGCTTGCTAACATTTTTTGTCCTGCCTGTGAGTTAATAATGGCTTTACATTTTTCAATGGCTGAAAATCAAAAGAGGAATAATATATACAATATATCTTTCTAAATCTCTGTATTTAATCTTTACAACATCCCTGCGAAGGAGGTACGATTGAGACTCATTTTATAGATGAGGGAACAGAAGCTTCTAGATCGGTATGTAAATAGTCAAAGATCTGATAGTTATTAAGTCTTCGTCCTGCCACTCAAACCCAAGAAGACTTACCACAGAGCCTATGCTCTTCCTCTGCTTCCCCTGTGAAAAGTTTTCCGACCTATCAGAGCTAACACAGCCAGCACATGAGTTCTCAGGCTGGAAGACCATGGTGTTTTCAGGGAAGCTTTGTTGGATAATGAGGCCCCGTTTCTACCATGATGATAGGAAACTCTAACTTTGAATCCAATGAAGCAAAATGTTATTCTCCCCTGCCAATATTCTATTCTTCTCATTAGTAAATCTGCATTACAAATAATTGTACCCAATTATTATGTTTTTAATTTCATCAATTAAAAATTCACATAAATTTGTTTTGTCTCTCATTATATTAGCACCTACGCAATATCCTTGATACTGTTTCTTGGCCCACAAAGCCTAAAATATTGAGTATCTGACCCTTTACAGAAAATGTCAACAGACCTCCACTCAAATTGAGAGAAAAGTGGAGAATTGGCAGGCAGCCCCAGCACTGAGGGAAATCCACTCCTCCTGGAACTCAGAGTAACCAATGACCCAAATGGTTCTCTTTCCCAAGCTCTTCCACAAACTCTTAGTCATTAGAGATTGAGTTTCTTTCCTCCTTCTCTTGCTAGGTCTATATGTTTTAATTCCCACCAAGGGATGAAAAAATAAAAAGAAGAGAAGGGAAGAGAAGGGAAAAAGGAAAAGGGAGGCAAAAGAAAAGAGAAAAGAAAAGGAAAAAAAAGAAAAAGAAAAACTGAGTTCACTCCAGGTGTTGCTTCTTAGAAACTGGCAAAAAATTCGTTCAGCGGAAGAGACTTGACTTTTATACCATCTCAGGAGTTAACACTAGGTACGAGTTTGTTCACTCACCTCTTCAACAACTCACCTCTTCAACAACTGTTAAGTATTTACCAGGTACCTGCCCAATGGCCCTGGGCTAGGTGGATGGATCAGTTCACAGATTAGGAAATAAACGTCAATACAACACGATACATTCTACAGTAGAAAGCAGTTTTAAAAGCCCACAGGAAATGCAAATCAAAACTATGGTGAGATACGGCCACACAGCCATTACAACAGCTATAAGCAAAAGGACAGATAATATCCAGTATTGGCAAAGAGTTGGAGAAACCTAAACATTCTACAATGCTGGTCACCCTATAACACCAACAGCCATTCTGGAAGACAGTCTGGCAGCTTCTTCAAAAGTTAAACATATACTTAATAGCTGACCCAGAATTCTACTGTGTATCTGCACAGAGGAATGGAAACATGTATCCACACCGAGACTTGTATACTAATGATGGTAGCAGTATTTTCTTAATAGCCCCTTCTTGAAACTACCCACACACCCATCGGCCGGTAGCTGGGTAAACAAAATGTGGTGTAGCCATACAACAGAACTCAACTCAGCCATCAGAAAGGAACCAACTGTTGATCCACTCAACAATATGGACGACCTCAAAAAACAGGAAGCTGAATGAAAGGAGCCACTCTCCAAAGACCATACATTGTATGATCTTTTTTTTTTTTTTTAAGATTTTATTTATTTATTTTTTTGACAGATCAGAAGAAGGCAGAGAGGCAGGCAGAGAGAGAGAGTGGGGGAAGCAGGCTCCCTGCTGAGCAGAGAGACCGATGCAGGGCTTGATCCCAGGACCCTGGGATCATGACCTGAGCTGAAGGCAGAGGATTTAACCCACTGAGCCACCCAGGCGCCCCCATTGTATGATTTTTATGTGAAATTTCTAGGAAAGACAAAACTAGAGAGTCAGAAAGCTCATTGCTGGTTGCCTGGGATTGGGGTGAGTACAAGGACTGACCACGAACAAGCACAAGGGAAATTTGGGGGATGACGGAAAGTAATAGAACTGGATTGCAGTGATGGTTGCACAAATGTATATACTTACTAGAACTCTTTGGGACACTGACTATGGGTGCATAGTTAATGGGATACAGATTATACCACAAGAAAGCTGTTTTTTTTTTTTTTTAATTATTTATTTGGGGGGGGGGGCACCTGGGTGGTTCCGTTGGTTAAGCGTCTGCCTTTGGCTCAGGTCATGATCCCAAGGTCCTGGGATCGAGCCCAGCATCAGGCTCCCTGCTCAGTGTGGTGTCTGACTCTCCCTCTCCCTCTGCCCTACGCAACTCTGGAGAGCATAACAGCCAGAACATAACAGAGGTACAGATCTGGTATCTAAAAGGCCAGGTGCTGGGGTGCCTGGGTGGCTCAGTCACGTAGGTGTCTGTCTTCAACTCAGGTCATGATCTGGGGGTAGAATCAAGGGGGACCATGGGATCATGGGGGACTGAGCCCCACCCCGGGCTCCCGGTTTACGGGGAACCTGCTCCTCTCCCTCCCCCTGCCCTTCCTTCCCACTCATGCTTGCTCTCGTTCTCTCTCAAATAAATAAACTCTTTAAAAAATATATATTGTGTGTAGAACGTGAGGTGCATGCTTTAGTGGACTTTGAAACTCTCATATTGCTAATGTGGGCATTAGTCTGCTCTTTCAGGATCAGAGCTACACGAGTGAGATTCCACACGATGCCCTCAGCTCACCCACAACCACCCAAATGCACAACAGTTCTACGATGCTTTCAGCAATACCCTATGCAGATCAGTACCCTGGAGACTTACCTTCCTGAACCTTCCCAATGCCCAACAATAGCGGACACAGAGCGGCCAAAACATTTCAAACATACAGGATATTAAGAATCGTAGACAAAAAAAAAAAAACAAAAACAGTGGACTCAATGCCAGAAGATCCAAATTCAACACTCTCTTCTATCACAGACAAGTTAATTATATTCTTTGCAGGTACAAATGAGAATATAATGCACAGAACAGATTTTGACATTTTAAGTGTTGTACGACGTATGATAATATTGCTTAAAAATTGGTCATACCATACCCACAACCTCCTGCCTACTGAAGGGCCCTCTGAGTTCAAGTTGTGCTCTCCTGTTTTAAGACAGAGGCGTTTTTGATGGTAAAACCTCTCTCACCTCCCCTCTGCCTGCTGCTTGGGTGTTCACCTGTCTGTGCAGCTTGACAGACAAAAAGTTCTCTGAACGCAAGCTACAGGCTGTTCACCACCGTGTTTTCAACACCTAGCATTGTGCAGGGGCTCAAGAAATGACCCCTAAAGAGAAATGGAATTAAAAGGAAGAAAGACTTCCAAGTGGGGCATATGAAAAATAAAATGTTTACATTATTTTTAAAAATTTCTTTAAAGATTTTATTTATTTGAGAGAGAGAGAAAGAGAGAGAGCCGGGGGAGGGAGAGGGAGAGAACCTCCAGCAGACTCCACACTGAGTGCAGCGCGCGATGGGGGGGGGGTGCTAATTCCACGACCCCGAGATCACGACCCAAGCCAAAGTCAAGAATCAGACACTTAACAGACTAAGCCACTCAGCCACCCCAATTTTACTTTTGTTTTTTTTTTTTAAATTACATATGAGATGCGTGGGTGGCTCAGTCGGTTAAACATGTGCCTTTGGCTTAGGTCATGATCTCGGGGTCCTGGGCTGGAGCCCCGCATCGGGCTCGCTGCTCAGCGGGGAGTCTGCTTCTCTGTCTCCCTCTCCCTATGCCATTCCTGCTGCTCGGGCTCTCTCTCACTCACCCTCTCTCTCTTTCTCTGACAAATAAATAAATAAAATTGAAAAACAAAGAAAATAAAGAAAAACTGCATATACGAAAGGTGTACAATATGAGGACGTGGTATATATACTGAAATGATCACTACAGTAAAGCTGATTAACATATCACCTCACACAGTTACCTTCTGCATCTGTGTGTGTACATCAGATGAGCAAAAATCGTGGCTTTTCTAAGCAGACTCCCCGCTGAGCAGGGAGCCCCATGCGGGGCTCGAACCCAGGACCTGGGGATCATGACCTGAGCTGAAGGAAGCTGCTTAACCAACTGAGCCACACGGTCACCCCGCAAAACTCTGTGTTTTAAAAAGCCTCTTGACGGGGCACCTGGCTGGCTCGGTAGGCAGAGCACACAACTCTCGATCTTGGGGTGGTAAGTTTGAGCCCTATATTGGGTGTAGAGATTGCTCAAATAAATAAATAAACCTTTTTTAAAAATTAAATAAGTAAGTAAATAAACAAAGGTCTCTTGTTCATTCATCAACTGATGAATGGATGCAGAGAATAAGGTACATACATACAACAGAGTTATTCTTCAGCCTTAAAAAGGAAGGAAATGCTGACACACGCTGTAACATGGAACCCAGGAAGCATGACGCTCAGTGCGATAATCCAGACACATAAGGAAAACACTGTATGATTCCACCCATATGCGGTACCTAAAATAAAACTGTCAAATTCACAGAGACAGAAAGCAGAAGGGTGACTGACAGGGGATGCGGGGAGGACGAATGGGGGTATTAGTGTTTAACAGGGACAGGGTTTTTGTTGGGACAATGAAAAAGTTCTCGAAATGCATTGTGACAAGTGGTTACATGACATTTTGAATGTATTTAATACCACCGAACTGTACACTTTAAAAAAAGTTACTGGGGCACCTGGGTGGCTCAGTGGGTTAAGCCGCTGCCTTCGGCTCAGGTCACGATCTCAGGGTCCTGGGATCGAGTCCCGCATCAGGTTCTCTGCTCAGCAGGGAGCCTGCTTCCCTATCTCTCTCTCTCTCTCTGGCTGCCTCTCCGTCTACTTGTGATTTCTGTCAAATTAATAAATAAAAGCTTTAAAAAAATTTTTTAAAAATAATAAAAATAAAGTTACAGCGGTAAATTTTACCTTTCTTTTGAGTGTGTGTGTGTGTGTGTGTGTGTGTGCGTGCGTGCGTGCCCACACGCATGTATGTGTGTATGCTTGTGCCTGCTTGTGCCCTCTCATTCTCTCTCTGTCAAAGAAATTTTTTTAAAAAGATCTTTAAAAAAGAAAGGAAAATATTTATTTATTTGAGAGGGAGAGAGAGCACAAGCAGGGGGAGCAGCAGGCAGAGGGAGAAGCAGACTCCCCGCAGAGCAGGGAGCCCGATGCGGGGCTCAATTCCAGGACTCAAGAATCACGACCTGCGCTGAAGGCAGACGCTTAACCGACTGAGCCACCCAGGTGCCCCTGACCACAAATTTTTAAAAAGTCCTCTGTGCAGTATTCCATCTGAGGAGTCGGGATACGAGACTGCGGCCTCTGACCCACTTTTAGGTAGCTATTTCTTTATTAGTTAAGTTCTTAAGTATCTAATTAATAACAAGAGTAAAAACACATTCATTCAGCATTCATACAGCTCAGTGTCCAAATGTCTCAGTCCTTAATTTGGAAAATACCAGAACAATCATGAAACTGATTCTAAATTTACTTCTGCATCATGAAAGCAAAAATGAAGTGTGATTTCAGTTGGGTGTTAAGTGTTGTTGTAGATGTCATGTTATTTTAATTGTTGGTAATCGCTGGCTAATGTGTTATCCTTTCTGCCAGAAAGATAAACAGTTAAGTACTTAAAATATTCAAAACCTAACCTAGCAAAAAGTTTTTGTTTCTAGCCCTTTCCTCTTAGCATCAATTGTGATTCATACATCAAAGGATTAACCTTTGAAAATGAGATGAATTAGCTTTCATATTTGCCTATTTTGGCAACTAGCTGTGTATAACTTATTCATTGTCCCTTTCCCCACCCCCAAACAGAAAGTTGTTCGGTTTCAGTTTTCCAAGATTTCCAGATTATAATGCAGACATCTCATGCAACCAAAACCCAACATGATCTCTCTCTCTGAATAAATAAAATCTTTTAAAAAAAAGAAAATATAGAAGTATGCTTATTACATTTTTTTTTAAAGATTTTATTTATTTGACAGATAGAGATCACAAGTAGGCAGAGAAGCAGGCAGAGGGAGAGGAGGAAGCAGGCTCCCTGCTGACCAGAGAGCCCGATGCGGAGCTCGATCCCAGGACCCTGGGATCATGACCTGAGCCGAAGGCAGAGGCTTTAACCCATTGAGCCACCCAGGCGCCCCTGCTTATTACTTTTTTATAAAAGTCCTTCTCCCTTTAACGAACAGTGTTACGCTTATTCCAAGGGCGGTTTAACAAATAATCTCGGGTCCTCAGCAAGGATTCCAATGGGTAAGTAGAATGCATAAGCTGTTAGGCTCCAAATTAAATGAACAGTACCCAGGGTCAGGCTTCAAAAGGAGTGTGTATCCACACCATCCACAGCAAACTCTCGGGGTCACTTTGAACTTCTTCCAAACACCAACCCTTTCCAAATTCAAACACGGAAGAGGAGAAAAGGCAAGGGAAGGGACGCTGCACACCATCCCTCGGCAGGTCAGCGCCAATTAAATTAGTACAACCAAGTGCTTTTAATTGCCTGGATCTCAATGCAGAGGGGACAAGGAGGAAGAGCAAAGAGATACAAATGTGAGCACTTGAAGGAGCAGAGAATAAGGAGTCCCAGGGATGAACTCGCCCCGGCGGTTCAGTCAAGGTGGCCTCACGGTGATTTTGACCGCGGATGATGAGAAAGACCTTTGAGAAGGACTAGAATCACAGGGCCAGGAAAGAGAGAGGAGAATGGCTTGGTGGTGGTTCTCGACAGTGAAGGGAGAAAGAGAGGTAAGATGATGAAAGCAGAAACCCAAATAAAACACCCGGGAAGCAGCTACGAAGGGCAGCTTTCTGGGACCTGAAGAAGCCTTGTGCCCTGTCCTCTATGTCAGGGAGAACTAACCCGGTTCTGAGTATACCTGGTCCCAGATGAGAAAATCACCTTTACTCTAGGTAGAAGACGCACAGGCAAGCCGTACAGAGAGACACAAGCCGACTGCAGGGACCAAAGGCAGGGGCACACCCATATTAAGATCATTTTCTCTTTTTGTTTTTATGATTTTATTTATTTATTTGACAGACAGAGATCATAAGCAGACAGAGAAGTGGGGGGGGGGGGTTGCGTGGAAGCAGGCTCCCTACTAAGCAGAGAGCCCGATGCAGGGCTGGATCCCAGGACCCTGAGACAATGACCTGAGCCGAAGACAGAGGGCGAACCCACTGAGCCACCCAGGTGCCCCCACAGATCATTTTCAATAAGCCTTTCAAGGGTACCTAGGTGGCTCAGTGGGTTGGGTGACTGCCTTCGGCTCCAGTCATGATCCTGGAGTCCTTGGGATCGAGTCCCGCTTCGGGCTCCCAGCCTCGCGGGGAGTCTGCTTCTCCCTCTGACCTTCTCCCCTCTAACACTTGTTCTCACTCTCTCTCACTCTCAAATAAATAAATAAAATCTTAAAAAAAAATAATAATAAGCCTTTCAAGCAAAGCAATGTCATAAGTTTAAGTCCTAGGGATGTAGGGTACACGGTGACCCCAGTTAACAATACTGAGTAGTTGAAAGTCGCTAAGAGAGTAGATCTTAAAAATTCTCAGTAGAAGGAAAAAAAATAATAAGAAGAAACAACCACCACGACCACCACAACAAAACGGTGATGTGTTAGCTAAGATTCCAGGTAAAAACTTTAGAAGATCAACACCTTCAAAGAAAGGGGCTTCTCTCTGTGGTTTCAAAGACAAAGTCAGCTTCAGATAGCAGTTCCCAGAACCCAGAAAGGCACAGTGTGCTGGGGAGTTGGGGTGTGCAAGCTTTGAGCCTTGTATAAACAATCAGCCCTTCCATTAGAGAGTCTTACTTGTCTTGTCCTAAGAGATGCCAGGGAGCAATAAATTAACAAGCTCACTCCGCACTGTCCTTTGGTTTCTCCTTAGGTTTTCAAAAGATCTTAAGCAGGAATAAAATTATTTCTTTATCATAATCCTCTTTGCCATATTCCTAAATTCTGTGTGATATCCTGACTCAGCTTGCACCTACTTTTACTTTCCATTATTATTTTTCCCCCACTCGGACCCAGAGGAGTTTCTTCCCTCTCTTGGTAGAAAAGGCTCTGGGAAAAGGGTTGGCTGTGCCCTAGTTTTAGAAAGTGCTGAAGAGGCAGGTCCTAAAGCAATATGGAGAAATCTATTACTTTGGAGGGGTGGGGTGTGGAGAGGGACCAAACAAAGATACGGAGTGGAACTTCCAGAGCCATTTAAGCCTTACAGTTCCAAACACCTCAACAATGGCCTCTATTTATGCACAGTTCAAAAGACCTCAAGGCATCAGAAGGCACCTTCGGAATAAGACTGCAGCTAATTCTCTCCCCAGCAGAAATCCACCCCCATGAATAACAAAGCTTTGCTCTGTTATTCATAGTAAGGATTAAACCCAGTGGGATAAAATCCGCAACTGCCAGGTCACCTTAGTGTAGGGCCCTCATTTCTCCCCCACGAAAGCCAGATGGGTTGGTACCAGCAGCAGCTCCTGCCAGCGCCTCTCCGTAATCCCTTTCGCTGTTAGAGGAGAAATGAGTTAACAAGGAAAATGCTTCCAGAGACAGAGCTGAAGGGGGCTACGTAAATACTACCTCGGTCTTCAGCACCCTGTCACAACAGGGGGGGCAGCCCTTCAAAACATAAACCGTAGTAACATAAACCGGAAACAGGGCCACCTGGCTGGCTCAGCCGGTAGAACGCGGGGCTCTTGATCTTGGGGTCCTGGGTTCAGGCCCCAAGTTGGGCCTAGAACTTATTTAAAAAAAAAAAAGAAGAAGAATGAGGGGCGCCTGGGTGGTTCAGTGGGTTAAACCCTCTGCCTTGGGCTCAGGTCACAATCCCAGGGTCCTGGAATCAAGCCCCACATCGGGCTCTCTGCTCAGCGGGGAGCCTGCTTCCCTCTCTCTCTCTGCCTGCCTCTCTGCCTACTTGTGATCTCTGTTTGTCAAATAAATAAAATCTTGAGAAAAAAAAAATGAATGAATGAATGAACAAATAAATAAATATAAATTTTTTTTTAAAAGAACCACCCACGCGAAGTTTCCCAGCATACCCCCACCCCTCCAAAAGGCTGCCTCTAGAGAATGGGGGGTGGGGGCGCCCTGGCAGCCCCTCTGCTCCACAGCTGGGTTTCCTTCCCACTCACCACTCCCCACCCCTGCCCCACCGTAGGCTAATCCAGTCTTCGGACCACGTGGGGCGCACATGACTTCACAGCTTCCCGCTTACCAGCCTCCTTTGCCAAAACCCATATCCATCCTTCAGGACTTGCTTCCTGAAGCCTCCCGGGTGATTCCAACCCATCGGGAGCTCTTCTTTGCACATGGTTCATATCGAGTTTTTGCAATCAATTAAAAGCTTAATGTCCTTACTGAAACGATTATATGCGGAAAAATAGGTTGTCTGGGATCAGCTTCAAGGCCATCCAGGGCTGGCGGTACAAGAAACTGGACTGGCCGTCAGAGGACTGTTGGAGCTGGGGGTGGGGACGTGTGACTTCATCACAAGGTTCCCTACTTTTTGCTTCTGTTTGTAAGTTTCCGCCGTAAAACTCAGAAAATATCCAGCGTTACAAAGCCCACCAGCGACAGAGCCAAGATTCGACTCCGTATTTGAAGACAGGTGCCCTCCCTGCCTGCTCTTGTTTTTAATGGATTATTTCATAGTTGCTGTTCCTGCTTTTTTCACTGTATCCAAAATTGTATTCATTATTCATTTGACATGAAAGCACGGCTGCTCTCCTCACGGAGCAGGCAGTGTAACTGGGGACACAGGTAAACAGATAAATCACGGTGGAAAAGTGAGTGCAACCGACGAGATAGGAATCCGAGTGGAAGCAGTTTTCTGTAGGGGAAACAGCAATGAAGCAGGTGTGAGGAGCCTCCAAAATGCAGTCCAGCCAGGAGATGGTACGAGCTGGGGGGGGGGGGGGTGCTAAAGAGCCAGGTAGGGATATTTTAGGTCAAGGCCTTTAGGAGCAGAGTCCCCACTCAGGCAGGGGCAAAGGGGCAGTCTTGCAGAGGCTAGGTGAGGAAGGAACCCGGCCAGGTGGGGCAGATGCCCTGGGGAGGCAAGTGGGGGCCGGGCTGTTGACAGGGCTTGAAGCCAAGCCAAGGGAGTTGGATTTCACCTCTTAGGCAATCAGGAGCCTACATGCAAGTGACATAATCACCATTGGTCTATTAGGAAGGGAGCGGGTAGCTGTGTATATGCCAGCTGGGAGTGGGCTCTCGCAGCAGACCAGAGCCAGGATTAGGATGAACGAGGGAGGTACAAAGTCGAGGGGGTGCCAGAAAGCTCAGCAATCCAGATAAATATTACTTTAACGCAATATTTTCTTAATATTGAAATTAATGCAAGAAAAACCCACAATTACAAAAAAAAAAAAAAAATCCAGGGTTGCCCGGGTGGCTCCGTCGGTTAAGCATCTGCCTTGCGTTCAGCTCGGGTCATGCTCAGGTCCTGACCCCAGAGTCCAGGGATCAAGCCCCTCCCCGGGCTCCCTGCTCAGAGGGGACTCTGCTCCGCCCTCCCCCTGTTCTTGGGCTCTTGCTCAGTGCTCTCTCTCTCCCTAATAAATAAATAAAATCTTTAAAAAAAAAATCTAAATTGTAAATAAAGACAGGCTGTTGCTGTTTGTTTTACAACCCTGGCTTATTATGCAACTGGCCGTGAAAACGTCCCCCCCCCACCTCCCCATCCGCCACCCCCACTCCACTGGGTGAGCCTAAGAGCGCTGACAGTGACAGGGGAGCAGTCGGAACAACATGCCACTTTATATATATTGGGTGGTTTTGTTTTTTTTTTAATATTGTAGAGCTTTTATTAACTTTTCCCACTCAGTTCACAATATGGGAGGATATTTTGATAAGTGCACAGAGGGACACTCGGCTTTCTTGCCCCCCCCCCGCCCCAGGGCTGGGATGTGGCTCAGCAGGGGCTCTCCACAGAGCGGGCAGTAAATGCGGAGGGGCTGCCCTAACAAGCAAGAGCAAATGCCCAGAGGGTGAAAAGAGGAAAGGCCAGACTCAAGCAACATTTCCAGGGCACAGAGGAGAGAAGTGGAATCACAGGAAGGACTGTGAGCCCAGGGCTCTCGGCTCGAGCAGAATTTATTCTACCCAACTACAGCCTAAATGCTTCAGGGGCAAAAATCCCATTCACCTCGCCTTGGATCATTCTGCATCCAACTCAGTAAAATTCCTCATTCAGTGGACAAGAGGAGCTTAAATCCAACCGCACACATGACTGAAACCAGAAATGTGTGGTTCCTCCTTCACACTGCCTCCCTCAGCGAGGCACAGGGCACACTCACGAACACTGACCACATGCAAACCACGAGGGATCACTAAAGACCCCCGAAGTCTAGTAAGGTATGGGAGCGACGCTCCCCTGCCGTCCTCCTGTTGAATCCTTGGGACCAAGGAGGAGAGTAATTAAAGTAAGGGCTCGGCTTCTAGTCCCCGCAGCTCCAAATCAGATTAGAAGAAAGGCTGACAAAATTTTGTCTGCAGCCCCCCCCCCCCCGTACAACTGGGAGAGATAAGTGAGCTGCCTGACAGCTCTCCGTATCAAATATTAACCGCGTTCCCACGGCGCCTCCTTCCCTGATTTCCACTCTGCTCCCGTTAGCTTCAAGCCTTACGCGATAAGAACATTTGCTCCATCTCCGTGGAGCGAATCGAAGGCCAGCTCAGGACTGTGGACAGTTCAAGGGACAATGGGGGGGGGAGGGAGGGCGTCGTCACCCAGATGAATCACCAGGTGTAGAAATTGGCTCAGGAGAGACAGACGATGACCAGAGAGACCTTCATAAACAAAAGCCGTTACGAAACCCAACTTCTAGATGGCTTCAGAAGGCTCAGTGGCTCTGAAAGGGAGGTACACAGATGACAACTTGGGGCCCGTGGTGAGGCCCAGGCAAGAAGCTATGACTAAACAGGAAATGGGTTACTTAGCAGTCGAACGGATGTATGAGTGTTCAAAGCACAAGCACGGGGCTCTCCTCTGATACGAGCTAGAAAACAAAGCTGCGTTAACCCTGACAGCTATGTAAAAGGCTTGTGCACTTAGATGGTACCTGCTTGGGTCTCCTGGAGAGCTTAATTCTCTGTGAATAATAATGAGTGTGGCTTAAAGGCAGAGAGTCTACTCTGCACCCAGAGCTGCACCAGCAGAATTCTTAAATCACCCAAAAGCCCTGTGAATGGAAAGTGTGTTCTCTTCATTTTACAAGAAAACGCTCAGAGAAGTTAAGTCATTTGCCTGAGGTCACAGAGCTGGTCTGGCCCGAGCTAGAGTTCAAACCCGGAGCAAAGCCAGGCTTAGAGGAATGAGAAACTTCCTTTCAAGCTCTTGATGACCTCACTTTTGCTTAGAGGGAGGTGCATGAGGTTTGCCAGCGCAGAGGGAAATCCTGCCTTGGACATATTTTAACATTTTGCTCATCATGAAGTATTTGTGCTAATTATGAATTTTTAAAAGCATCTTATATTAGTAAATACTCTTTATGAGTTTTTGGTGCCCAAGAGGCATGTCCCAGTGGCCTCGCCCCGGGTTTGGCTCTGCTCCTGGCGACGAGTGACCTGTGATCACCTGAAAGAAGCTTCTGTTCTCCTTCCTGTTTGACTTTTCACTTTCCTCCTGCCTCCTGGGGAAGAAGTGTTTGTTTTCAGTTTTTAATTTGCTGCTTTGCTTCCTTTGTTTGTTGTTGTCATTGTTGTTGCCTTTTGTCTTTTCCTTTACCCTCCTTTTTTATTCATCCCTGGCTGGGACACTTCCCAGCAAGCAAGGTGCTAAAAGGTGATAAATGGGAAAAGGGCTGCAAAAACTTTTTGGCAGCCCATGAATATCTCCAAGCGCCCAAGAGGAATGTCGTGCCCCCTGCCCAAGGCTGGAGAATACATTTATTTTTTTATAAGAAATGAGCTCCCGTCATGATCAGATCTTCACACATCTGCTTCACAAAATTATCTTCTAGCCCCATTACCAGACACAAAATTAAATAAATGCTCTGAGCTGACGCTGTGGGTTGTCACTGGTAACTGCAGGGAGAAAAGTCATCCTTTTCATTTCTAAACTTTTGTTTCTACAAACGTGGTACTGTTATATGACAGTCTCCAGGATGAGGAGGGGAATGGCCACGCCAACAGCAAACACAGCTGTTTCGATTTGTATTCTGTGGGTTCTTGGGTTTTTTTTTTTTTAATTCACTAAATACGGTCTTTCACTTTTTTTTTTTTTTTAAATCAACATTAGGACGCTCATCAATGAGACACAGGAAAGAAACTGACACAGAAACGGACTCTATCCAGGTACACGTCCCTAACCAGGTTTTCCATTTCAGCCCTGATTTCAATAAAAGAAGCATTCATTCAGCACCCACTGTGTGTCCAGACAGAGCCAGGAATTCGAATCGCCAAGACTAAGGGCCAGGTTTCCAGGACATCACCGTTTGGAACTGTGTTTCACAGAAGAATGCAATCCATTAGTTTAATTTAAAAAAAAAAAAAATTGGGTTTGATCTTAGCCCATATACATTTTCTGTAAGACAGGCCAAGAGAATGTATAGGAGCAGAGGGGCTGGATCTTGGGCAGGATGACAATAAAATGACATTTTTGTGGCCTGGAGCTTCCTGCCCCCTTTCAGCACTTTCAGTGTAACCCAAAAAAGAACAGGAGCAACATGCCCCTGGCCTGACGGCTCTTGGCTGCTGGGGCAGAGGAGGGCGCTTCCGGATTGCTCCTCCAGGTTCCCTTAAGCTGACCTAGCTAATGAACATTTAAAAGGGAGGAAGGAGAAATTACCACCGGGCTCAGAAAATCGATGTTAAAAGTCCAGATTCTAAAACCCACAGGAACCATGCATTAGAAAGTCACTTAGGCCGTCGCTCTGTCCTCTGCACCCGAATTCTCGCACAAAGACCTTCATCTGGCTTCTCAACCTACAGGAGTTTAGAGGACACACAGCAGAAGGGGTGGTGCCTGTGCTGAATTGCGGAGCCCACACCCTGTGGATGGCCCAGTCTCAGTCTCGGGCCTACTCACCCATTCATTCATTCATTCATTCAATCAGTCATTCCACCATATTCACCAGAAGCCTCCTCGGGCTCCCAGGGCTCCTTGAAGTTCCTAGTAATGCCACCCTCCCTGACTTTAAGGGAGGTCTGCCCTCGCTCCTGATAAGACCATACCCCCCATCCCCACCCCAGTACAGATCTCCTGAGACCAAAGACCCTTAGGAAATGTATCAGTCTAACAGAATACTATTAACTACAGGGCTTGAAGCCACAGAAATTTACTCTCCCACAGTTCTGGAAGCTAGAAGCCCACAGTCCAGGTGTCAGCAGGGCCACGTTCTCCCTGAAGGCTCCAGGGAAGAAATGCTCCCTCACCTCCTCCAGCTTCTGGTGGCCTCTGGCGTCCCTGCGCGTGTGGCCACAACCCTCCCATCTCTCTGACTGGATCTACCCATGTGGCATCTTCCGTGCCTCTCTGTGTCCTCTCCTCTGAGAGGGACACCAGTCATTGGATTTCAACCCAGGATGATTTCATCAAGGTCCTTAACTAATTATATCTACACAGACCCTAATTCCAAATAAGGTCTCAGTCTCCAGTTCCAGGTGGAGGTGAAGTTTGAAGGGACACTATTCAACCCACTACTGATTGCCCATCTTCCCAGAAAAAGCTGTCAGGAAAATCCCCTTCACCTCAGCATCCATGAAAGTCCTAGAATCTCTAGCACCCCTGACTTTTACCCCTGCTCCCACTCTTAGCTCAACTTCCCACCCAGAAAACAGAATATATATATATAATTATACATAGCTAAATATATACATTATATATTGAATACAAACAAATTGTCTCACTCCCCTGCTTACAAATCTCAGTGGTTCCCACTCCAAGAGGACATTTCCCAAACTCCTGGGCACCCTTCAAAGCCCTACACTGTCTGCCCTAAGTGCACCTCCCAACGTTCCTTCATCCCCGCCCCCCCCCCACCACGATCCCACTTTCTGGTCTCCTCCTCGTGCCCCCAGCTTTCCCTTTATTCGCTTCCTTGCCCAAACACACCAAGGTCATTCCCGTACTCGCTGATCCCTCCGTCTGGACGGCTGTCCTCCCGACTGTCCCACGGATCAGACTGTTGTCCAAATGTCAAATCCTCCGAAAAGCCTTCTCCACTCACCCTGTTTAAAATAACACATGTGGGGCCCCTGGGTGGCTCAGTTGGTTAAGTGTCCGCCTTCAGTCCAGTCCAGGTCACAATCTCAGGGGTCCTGGGATCAGCCCCCCTCCCCAACTGGGCTCCCTGCTCAGCTGGGAGCCTGCTTCTTCTTCTCCCTCTGCCTGCCTCTCCCCCTCCTTGTGCTCTTTCTCTTTCTGTCAAATAAATACATAAAATCTTTTTTTTTAATTAAAAATAAATAAAAATAAAAATACAACGAAATAACACATGTTCCCCATCCCCACCCCCAAATATGTACACGCCTTAGGTCACTCTTGACTGTGTTACCCTAATTTAATTTTTCTTTACAGCATGCAATACCATTTAAAAACATCTTATTGATTTCCACGTTTGCTAATTTACAGTCCATGTCCTGCAACAGAGTATCAGCTCCCTGAGGGTGTCACAGTTTAGGGAGGGGACACAGAAACGTAAAAAGTACTAACACTTCTGAGGCCAGAACTGTTCCGTGGATTTTATCTTGCAACAATCCTATCAGGTAGGTACTGTTATTATTCCTGTTTTACAGATGAAGTTACCAAGATCGGGAGGAAACTTGCCCAAGGGAAGGCTGGATTCACACCAGGAGATCTGACTCTTGACCCTGTGCTATTGGCCTCTGCGCCTAGGCCTGCTTCCCTAACAAAGATTACAGCACTTTGCCAAGGGGCATCTACCCATGATATAATAGGCCTGCGGGGGCCGGATAAGGACACTCCTCCTGAGTGAAGGTGGGACTTCCTTCTGCTGCTGAGCTCTCCGGCAGAGGAGGCAATCAACGGGGTGCAAATGGTCAGAGAGTGTGAGTGTGGCAGAAAGCAGACTGCATCCAACGGAGATGGAAAGGAGTTTCTGCTCATCCTCTGTAAACATGGGGAGGGGACGCTAGACTCTGACTCCAAGTCTGTAGTATCAGCATGAAGTCCCGCAGCTGCAAAACTCATTTCCAACCTGCAGCCTCATCCTGAGCACCGAGCTCCCGCCTGGTCCTAAGCCCTGAGCTCTTGCCTGCTTAAAAACTGTAATGAAGGGGTGCCAGGGTGGCTCAGTGAATTAAGCCTCTGCTTTCGGCTCAGGTCATGATCTCAGGGTCCTGGGATCGAGCCCCTCACGGGGTGGGGGTGGGGGTGGGGTCTCTGCTCAACAGGGAGCCTGCTTCCTCCTCTCTCTCTGCCCGCCTCTCTGCTGACTTGTGATCTCTGTCAAATAAATAAATAAATTCGTTAAAAAAAAAAAAAAACTGTCATCAAGGATCTTAAACCAGACAGAACTTCTGCTTCTGGGCCCCTGCCTTGCTCGGCTCCATCTCCCAGAGCGCTGGGTTCTGTTCTAAGCAATGCCACTTGCCAGCTGATGCCGTGTAGCTCTCTCTCCTTTCTAGAGCTGGCTTCCCTCAGTCTGGCTCCACTAAGCCCACATCTGACCGTAATGCCAAGGAGAAGACAAGAAAGGGATCAAAAGCAGAAGGAGGGAAGGCCTGAGTGTCTCAGCCGGTCGAGCCTCTTGTCTTCAGCTCAGGTCATAATCTCAGGGCCCTGGAACCGAGCCCGGAGCCTCGAGCTCCCTGCTCAGCAGGGAGTCTGGTTCTCCCTCTCCCTCTGCTCCTCCCTCTGCTCCTGCTCTCTCTCTATCAAATAAATAAATAAAATGTTTTTTTTTTAAAAAAAGCAGAAGAAGGAGAACTATTTAGCATAGGAGCAAATGGCCCTTTTGCCAAACATCTGCCAGTCCTATTCTGTGATTCACTGGGGTCTCTCTTCAAATGTCATCTCATCGGGCGTCTGGATGGCTCAGTTGGTTAAGTGACTGCCTTCCGTTCAGGTCATGATCCGGGGGTCCTGGGATCCAGTCCTGCATCAGGCTCCGTGCTCAGCAAGGAGTCTGCTTCTTCCTCTCCCTCTGCCCCTCCCCCAGCTTATGTTCTCTCTCTCTCTCTCTCTCTCTCTCTGTCAAATAAATAAATAAAATCTTTTTTTTTAAAGATTTTATTTATTTATTTGACAGAGAGAGATCACAGTAGACAGAGAGGCAGGCAGAGAGAGAAAGAGAGGGAAGCAGGCTCCCTGCCGAGCAGAGAGCCCGATGCGGGACTAGATCCCAGGACCCTAAGATCATGACCTGAGCCGAAGGCAGCAGCTTAACCCACTGAGCCACCCAGGTGCCCAAATAAATAAAATCTTAAAAAGAAAAAGTCACCTCATCAAAGACCTTCTCCCATCTCCCCTCCGCCCATGCCTACTCTCTGTCCCTTTACTCTGCTTTTTTTTTTTTTAATCCCTCCCTGACATTGAATTTGTATGTTTTGTACGTTTATATGCTATTGCCTGATCTCTCTTGTTTTAGTCACTGCTTCACATCTTTAGTGCTGAGAGTAGTGCCTGGCAAGTAATAATCATTTAATAAACAGCGGTAAGCTGCGAGAGAACAACAGTCCCCACGCACCTGATACTGGTAGGCAGAACCACTATGACAGCTGACATTTACAAAGATCTCTCAAGAAGTCAAAGCAGGGGGGCACCTGGGTGGCTCAGTGGGTTAAAGCCTCTGCCTTTGGCTCAAGTCATGATTCCAGGGTCCTGGGATTGAGTACCGCATGGGGCTCTCTGCTCAGCAGGGAGCCTGCTTCCTCCTCTCTCTCTCTCTCTCTGCCTACTTGTGATCTCGGTCTGTCAAATAAATAAATAAAATCTTAAAAAAAAAAAAAAGTCAAAGCAGGGAAGTTATTTATTTTTTTCTTAGGATTAAACAGGATAATGTTCCTAAATGCGGTAACAGAGTTTCTGGAATACAGCAAGCCCAAAGAAACAATAGCTCTGACTTCAGGAAACATTCTAGAAACATTTACACGGTCTGGGTAAACCTTCCTTACCAGGAACACCCAGCTCATTTCCTGAGAGTTTCAGATGGTTGGAGCTTTCCTGCAGAGCGTATCCACTGGGGAAAGAAAGAGGAGGCAGTGTGGGTGTGGTCGGTTTCTGGACAAAACTGAAAATACCTGATAAAGCTATCTGCCAGAGAGGAGACTCTCTTTATTTATTATTTTTAGAAAGGGAGGGTGAAAGGGAGAGAGCGAATCCTAAGCAGACTCCCCACTGAGCACAGATCAAAAGGTGGGATTCGTTCCCACCGCCCTGAGATCATGACCAAGCCAAACCCAAGAGTCAGTCATCTAACTTACAAAGCCACTCAGGCACCAAGGGAGACTTTAAATAAAGGTGTTGGGGTACCTGAGAGGCTCAGCAAGTTAAGCCTCTGCCTTTGGCTCAGGTCATGATCTCAGAGTCCTGGGAGTCCCACATCGGGCTCTATGCTTGGCGGAGAACCTGCTCCCCACCCCACCCTGACTGCTGCTCTGCCTACTTGTGATTTCTCTCTCTCAGTCAAATGAATAAATAAAAAATCTTAAAAAAAAAAAAATAAAGGTGTTGCTGCTGAAATAAACAATCAAGAAAGGCATGACTTTAGAATAAACGATCAGCATTGAGACCTTGCACACAAAATGTGGAGATGTGTGAACTCTGTGTGCTCCTGCTCTGAAGGAGTTGTGGCGGGGGACAGACCTCTATCAGCCGTCAAGGCCACAGAACCCAGTCTGTTTGACAAGTTACCATGTAATTAAACAGGGGGCACATGACATCTATTTTAAGCACATCCTTTCTCTAGTCTTAGTTTTCCGCTCAACTTCTAAGTCCTCACCAGCCAAAACCGCAGCTGAAAAACTGGAGTTTAAAAACTGCAACCTGGAAAAAAACAAAAACAAAAACCAAAAAAAACCCCTGCAACCTGGGTGCCTGGGTGGCTCAGTCGTTAAGCATCTGCCTCTGCCTCGTGATCCCAGGGTCCTAAGATCGAGCCCCGCATGAGGCTCTCCCTCTCCCACTCCCCCTGCTTGTGTTCCCTCTATCACTGTCTCTCAGTCAAATAAATAAATAATCTCTAAAAACATAAAATAAATAATAAAAATACATTTTAAAAAATAAAAATAAAAACTGCAACCTCACTGTACTGTCAAGGAATTTTTCTAATCGTTCCCTAACACCAAAGTGTTGTCAGTGAGCGGTGAGGCTGTCACAAATGCTGCTGTAGAAAGAGGCTGACAGGAGGTGAAAGCTGGCAGGGGAAACTTGGGGGTAAGACAGGACAGGAAACAGACACACAAGTGTTTTTCACGTTAAGGATCCTTAATGGGATAGAACATCAGCACACAGAAGAAACACGTTAACCGACTTCTTTCAGCGTTCCAAGTTTTCATATCACAAAAGCAGAAGAGGGGGGGAATGATCCTGAGAGGCTAACGTTCATCAACTCTTCTGTATCCAAAACTGTCTTAAACTCTTTATAAATCTTCTCTCTATACCAAAGAAAGGAGTCCCCTTTGTAGATGGGCAGAATGAGACTCAGAAAAGTTGAGGGATGTGCCCCAAGTCGCTGGGACTCAGAACCGGTTCCTGAAATTGCACTGTTCCAAAGTGATGCTCTTTTGACAACACTGATGACTCCTTGATGATTCCTAAATGCTATTGTATCGCCAAGTTTGTACAGGTTCATTGCCAGAGGGGGAGAAAAAAAACACAAAGCGAGGGCAGTCTATTGTCACAAAGCTGAACTTATTCACTACTGAAGTCCCTCAACTGTACCCTTTTCCACGTTTCATGTTGAAATGTTCTCTCATAAAAGAAAGGACATTTTGACATGAAAATTTCCACCAACCCATGAAAACGAACATGAAAAATTAATGGAAGAATCATGATATAAGTCTTAGAATATCCTTTTTCTGCAACATCGTAAGTGGATGATCTTACATCAATCACTGAAATTTCTTCTGAAATTTTACTGACCCATGAAATAAAAGACTGGCACCACTGCACCATAATCAGTATTTTTCAATTTACCCATCAGTAGCTCAATGAAATCATCTTAGTTGGTCGATGACCCCCACCCTCTCCTTTCTTTCTCTGCCTTCGATAGAAGAGAATAGACAAGGAGGAAAAAACCATCAGAGGTAAGGACAGGTAGCAAAAAGGTTAACTAATATTTTATGAAACTCTTGTTTTAATTTTATAAATACATACATGCAGGTTTGTCCTGGATCAGGCTGTAAAATGTGCTTCTTCCTGTGGGTCATGGTCAAACAAATTTCGAAAGCCTCAGCACGGTTTTTCTTGAGTGATATATATTCATTATTGAACATTTGTAAAGCACAGGAAAATAACAGAAGTTATCTATAATCCCATTACTCACAAATGACTATCATTAATATATGAATCTCCCAGGCACAGTCTGGTTCTCTGTCGTAGCAGGAATAAGCTGGACAGGCAAACGCTAAATATCCCTCAATCTATAGCGTAGCAATAGGATTTAAATAGAATAATGTTCTTGGGCACCTGGGTGGCTCAGTGGGTTAAGCCTCTGCCTTCGGCTCAAGTCATGATCTCAGGGTCCTGGGATCGAGCCCCGCATCGGGCACTCTGCTCAGCAGGGAGCCTGCTTCCTCCTCTCTCTCTCTCTGCCTGCCTCTCTGCCTACTTGTGATCTCTGTTTCTCTCTCTGTCAAATAAATAAATAAAATCTCTTTTAAATAAATAAATAAAAGACTGTCCCTCCATGGCATGGCAGGGGAGTGGGGAGATGCCCTCAAACAAACTAATGTCATTTCAGACACTGAGGCATCCATCAATCTCTGATTACATCAACAGATAGGTGGAACCAATTTCTATCCACCCACTCGCAGAAAAAATGCAACCTTCTATCTCAGAGGTAAGCATCTGATTCTCCCATTAACATTTTCAACGAAGATTCAATCAAATCCGATTATATATTCGCCTGGAATTTTGTTTCCAAGTGTTAAATATGGTTTATTTTTAGCCTTGGGAGTGATGGAACTTGTGTTAACAGGTCCTGGTGAGAATAATCAGTTCACAGCCAAGCTCGGGGTACAGCCAATGTTCATGTGCAATGAAGGATGACTTTGAAAATATGGCAAATCCAGCCTGCGCTCTTCTTGTGAGAGTGGTGGGGTCAGTGGAGGTTTCAGTATTGAGAAAGCATAAATTGTGGGAGAGAGTTGCCAGGGTCTCACAACCTCACGAAGCCCTCCATACTTGTGTGGTCTCATCCCAGACAACCTGGAGAACTTCTCCCACGGGAATCATGGGAGACTCAATCAGGATTCGGAGTCACCTGGGATGACGTAAGGAGTGCGGGAGATCTCACGCTTGCGTCTGCTATAGAGGAGAAATGCATGAAATACGCTACTGAGAACCTTGCTGGCGTATGAAAATTAACTTCAAAGTGAGTAAGAAGAATTCAGCCATCAATTAATTTGTTTCTTATCAAACAAGGACACACGTACCAAGCTTTCATGAAGAATCCAGTTTCTGGGGAATAAATGCGGACCACTTATATAAAAATTAAATTACTTCTTGGATGGGGCGCCTGGGTGGCTCACTGGGTTAAAGCCTCTCCCTTTGGCTCAGGTCATGATCCCAGGGTCCTGGGATGGAGCCCCACAACGGGCTCTCTACTCAGCAGGGAGCCTGCTTCCTCCCCCCTCTCTCTCTCTGCCTGCTTGTGATCTCTGTCTGTCAAATAAATAAATAAATCATTAAAAAAATTTTATTTGTTGGAAAACACTCACTCTGATGGGGGGTCCTGAGTGGCTCAGTCAGTTAACCAGCAGACTCCGCATTTCGGCTCAGGTTATGATCTCAGGGTTATGGGATAGAGCCCCAGGTCGGGCTCTACACTCAGCGGTCTACTTGTCCCTCTCCCTTTGCTCCTCCCGCTGCTTGCTCTCCCTCTCTCTTTCTCAAATAAACAAATAAATAAATAAAATCTTTAAATTAAAAAAAAAGAAAACACTGTGACACATAAATATGGAAACTCTCTTTCTCAATTATATTCAAAGGAGCTTCTTACTCCCAGGTTACGTTTTTCATTCTCACAGGGGTCCAGGAAGTTTATGATAATCCACACAGGTGTCAGCACACCAGGGATTACAGGCTTAGCGGCATATCTGGTTAAATAAAGTTTTATTGAAACACAGTCATTCATTCCACTAAACCACTGTCTATGGCTGTTTCTGAGGTACAACAGCAGAGATGAACGACTATGACCAGACACATTATGGTCTACGGAGCCAAAAATAGTTACTCGCTGACCCTTTAAGAGAAAGTCTGCCTATAGCAAAGATTTCTGCAGATGCAACGTGCCTCTGTAACGGGTGGCATATCTTGGATAAACTCTGGCTATTTCTGAGGGCTTCCTCCTTCTATATGACGAACAGGTGATTCTTCTTCCTCTACAGAGGTCATTTATTAAGGGACACATGTGAATAGCTGTAAAATGTAACAGGAACACCAGTGGAGTTTGGATTGGTGTTAAACCAATTTCAGAGAAGTGTGAGTTTCAGGGTTGCAAGCAATCTACTCAAAACCCCTCCTGTAACACACCAATCTGGATGTTTCAGTATGGAATCTAAGCAAAGATAAAGACACCCAAAAAGCAACACCGCAGGGGCGCCTGATTGGCTTAGTTGGTTGGACGTCTGCCTTTAGCTCGGGTCATGATCCTGGAGTTCCTGGATGGAGCCCTGCATCAGGCTCACTGGGGAATCTTCTTCTCCCTCTGCCTCTGCCCATCACCCTGTTCATGTTCTCTCTTGCTTGAGTGCTCTCTCAAATAAATAAATAAAATCTTTCAGAAAAGGAAAAAAAAAGTATTGCAACTCTCTGCAGGTAGAACTGGGCTGCATATTCCTTCCAGGCTGGATACAAATCCAGAGTTTGCTTTTTGTGTGTGTGTGTGTGTGTGTGTGTGTGTGTGTGTGTTAAGATTTTATTTACTGATTTATTTGACAGAGAGAGAGAGAGACCCCAAGTAGGCAGAGAGGCAGGCAGGGGAGGGGGACAGAGAAGCAGGCTCTCCACTTGAGCCGGGAGCCTGATGAGGGGCTTGATCCTAGGACCCTGAGATCATGACCTAAACCGAAGGCAGAGGTTTAACCCACTGAGCCACCCAGGTGCCTCCAGAGTCCGCTTTTGAAGCTCTCCACTTTCTTCTAGCAACTTTCTTCTATTTGTCCTTTGCCTTTGGACGGAAACCCACAGACACACCCCTGGGCGCACACCCTTGTAGGCTGAAAATCCTAGCCACCAGATTACCCCTACTCTCTAATCCAAGCGCCTGTCCTCACCCTTAGAGAGAAAGCCACACCTGCCGAACAGGGACACAAGGATGCTGCAGGTGACTATCACCCCCCATGCAAGGACTCTGGAGACAACAGAATTTTCAATATATCATGTGTCTCATCTGTCAGGGGAAAAGACCTTTAATTGACTTGTAACACATGATTTGAAAGCCAGACCCACGTCTCAGTGCCATCTTGACAATATTTCTATTAAATAAAATCCTCTGTTTTGTTGGGGGCTTTTTAAATCAATCTGCCACAAAAGGCTTCTGGACAAGTTAATAATGCAGATGCCTGACTCACACTCTCTAGCAAGCACTCCTCCATGAAGAATCAATGGACTTTGTTCAACCTATCAAAACAGTGGGCAACTGAACAGTAATACGATTAAAATGCAGCTCTTCCTTATAGTTTTTTCCATAATAATAATTTTTAAAAAGGCAAGTATGATGAAGTCTTGGGAGTCACAGCACTAAAGACATAGCTGGGGTCAAATCTGAGCTCCAACCCCGATGGCAGTGCTAACACCTACTAAATGTGTATTACATTTAGGTACATACACACAACCGCCACTTTTCAGCCCACTTTTAAGAAGGAGCAAATTGAAGCTTAGGTAGTTAAAGTGACTTATTTGTTCAAGGTCAAACACTTTTTTTTTTTTTAAGATTTTATTTATTTATGTGACAGACAGAGATCACAAGTAAGCAGAGAGAGAGGAAGCAGGCTCCCTGCAGAGCAGAGAGCCCGACATGGGGCTCGATCCCAGGACTCTGGGATCATGACCTGAGCCGAAGGCAGAGGCTTTAGCTCACTGAGCCACCCAGGTGCCTCTCAAGGTCAAACACTTAATAAGAATTGGCAGAATTGGGATTCAGACTTAGTCTGGCTCCAAAGCCCTGTTTTGTACCTACCTCCCACCACCCTCCCCAATCCCCTCTACCGGCTCTACAGAACAGTAGTTAGACAATGTCAAAGGTCTCTGACCCCCTCTCTTCCTGGGAGAAGCCTGAGAACACGCTGTTTTGTTCTTCTCTGTCTCTCCCTTTATTCTTTCGAAGCATATGCTAGCATGTCGTTTCTTCAGATGACTTGGCTTAAGCCTTCTTCATTACAGTCACAATTGAGTCATACTTCCTGCAAATTCTACCGGCTTACTTGCTGGGTTCTCAGGGTTCACAGAGTCTTGGCTCAGCTCTCATACTGTGAATCTTAGCTTCAATCTGAGGTCATTTCCTGTTACCCTCATGTATCACCTACATGTGGAATTTGCCTCTCAATACTATTTCTGGAAGGTCTCTATAATTGCCTTGACCCTACGAGACAGTGAGCCCCGTCAAGGAAGGATTTGCTGGCTCATTCACCACTGTATTCCCAGAACTCGATATTTACTAGATGGTAGTAATCACCTAGTCACTACACTGTATCTTTGCCACATTTTAAGATGAAAGTAACTTCGCCCCTCTTAACTCTGTCAGTGGGAATGCAAACTGGTGCAGCCACTCTGGAAAACTGCATGGAGGATCCTCGAAAATTTAAAAGTAGAGCTACCCTACAACACAGCAATCACACTACTAGGTATTTATAAGGACACAAAAAACACAGATTCGTAATGGCACAAGCACCCAGATGCGTTATCGACAAGAGCCAAACTATGGAAGAAGCCCAAATGTCCACTGACTGACGCACAGATAAGGAGGATATGGCATATATCTACAATGGAATATTACGCAGCCATCAAAAAGGATGAACTCTTGCCATTTGCAACCCCGTGGATGGAACTAGAGTGTATTATGCTAAGGGAAATATGTCAATCAGAGAAAGACAAATACCATATGATTTCACTCACATTTGGAATTTAAGAAACAAAGCAAGTGAACGTATGGGAAGGGGAGGAAAAAAAGAGAGACAGGGAAGCAGACCATAAGAGACACTTAATAACAGAGAACAAATGGAGGGCTAAAGAAGGGAGGTAGGTGGGGGATGGGCTGTTACAGGTTTAGGGGAAGGCACTTGTGATGGGCACTGGGTGTTGTATGTGAGTGATGAATCACTGAATTCTACTCCTGAAACCAATATTATACTGTATGTTAACTACTTAGAATTTAGGGGCACCTGGGTGGCTCAGTTGGTTACACAGCTGTCTTTGGCCCAGGTCATGATCTTAAGGTCCAGGGATAGAGCCCCAGACTGGGCTCCCTGCTCAGCAGGAGCCTACTTCTCCCTCTCCTCTGCCTCCCTCTCTCCCTGCTTGTTCTCTCTCTCTGCATCAACTAAATAAATAAAATCTTAAAAACAACAACAACAAACAAAACTACCTAGAATTTAAATACAAAAGAAAAAAATAAACAAAGGAACTTCACTCAGGCCTGCAAGACGAGGCCTGAGGCACAGTGATTTAAGGACAGTCATACGGGTGAGGGCTATGTGGCAGAGCAACCTGCCTCTCTCTCAACACCACACTATGCACAAGGGTTTTGAAACAACATACATGGGTTCCAGAAGTTACCATCCTCTGTTTCAAGTCCTTGGCACCCAGATAAAAGACAAACATTCTAGATATGGGCTGTTTGTGTGGATGAGTCCAACGCAGGGTAGGAAACTAACAATTCTCGTCCCACCTGCCACAATGAAGCAAGCCTTCTCCCAGCCCATGTGGGAGGCAGTCAGAGAGGGACGGGCAGAAGTCTCCCCCACAAGGACCCCACAGAGCCCACCAGAGACTGGAGCCGAGTATGTCCTAGGGGACATTGTGGATCATATATTTCTCATGGCTGATGAGACTCTAACTAGCTTCATTACGAATTAGGACCCCCATGAGGCATTCCTGATTTTCTTTCCACTACATACAGACACAAGTAAACGACGAATGGTCTGATCTAAAGAAATATTGGAAAATAAGCCTCAGTACTGAGACACTTAAGTGCTTCTAGGATGAGAAAATATATGAAATGTCAGGAAATGCCACATAAATAAAAACACAAGTAGGAAACTGAACTGCTTCATCTCTGTACGCCCCCCAGGGATTTAGAAACTTGGCTGCACGCAGAGATTTTTGCTCCAAGGTGTCTGTGTTCAGGGGCATGCCGACAGGCCCTGACTTAGTAATTCCCAAGAACCTTCCTCTAAAGGTTTTCAAATCATATTTAATACCAAGCATGTCATAAAAAGACTCACTAATCATTGATCAATAAAATATACTCCCTTCTACAGATTGCCTTTTTTTAGCTCCAATCTGAAAAGCATTGTTTTCCTGCCATCCCCTCAAGGATCAAAGACAGACTGATGTCAGGCCCATGAGCACAAAGCAAAACGAAAGCGTGACTTGTCTCTCATAACTCTGTGCCTTAAGTGCAGTCACACGTGGATCATTCTGGAACAAAACGGGGTTTTTTTTGTTCCTGTTGATTCATGAGTCAACTGACTGTGTAATTCAGGAAAAAGAGGGTCTTCCTTTCCTCAGAATTTTCCTGGTCTCATATTTAAGATAAAAACTAGAAAGTGTCCCAGCAGGTAGGAAAAGTCTGGCCAGCTCTTAAGATCTGAAGCGAGTACGGAACCCACAAACTTGAAGCAAGGACACAGAAAAAGATCCATGGGTCTGGCACGGCAATCTGAGATGCTACATGCTGGATAGGAATCCGCCTTCCTAGGAAATGCACTGTATATATGCTCGGCCCTGGGGAAATAGGAAACTTCTACAATCGGTGCCAATGAGATGCAACTGAGGCTTCCATTTCTCCGCCATATGTACCTATTCTCCCCCCTCGGCTGCTACACCTGCCTGTTTTTTCCGACCTCACATGGCCATCTCTCTTTCTGCTTTCACAATTGTTCTCTCCCTAAACAAGCTCTTCTGCGGTTGCAAGCCACAATCCCTGCTTAATTTCACCAAATCGCAATCCAGTGTTGAATCTGGGCCAGAAGATGCTCTGCCCCTTACCAGCTCAGCAGGCATAGAAAGAACTAGTTACTTTGTAACTCTGATCTAATCCTCAACAACAACCCAAGCGATCCCCTGAGTCCAAGCCCTGTGGTCAAGGACATTTGTTTTCATCATGATGACGCTAATAATAAGCAGGATTCCTAAAATGACCCTATACTCGGTTGCTAATTTCTTGTTTCCTCCCCCTCCAGCAAAAGTGTTTCATGCACCATGTAGAGACATCTGTCTACCTAGCCAAAGAGTGAAAAATGGGATTCTCTTGTGATAGGACTTCTTGCATGAAACACTGAAATTCTATCTCCATGCTCTATAATTTTTAGGTCACTACTTACTAAGCAAAGTTAGAATATCCCATTTAAATGTAAAATTGTCTTCTCCCAGGACCAGCAGAGCAGCACTGCCATAAACAAACCAAGTAGGCAAGTTAGAAATTTAGTCTCTAATGAAAATAGGTATTCTGGGGCACCTGTGTGACTCAGTGGGTTAAGCCTCTACCTTTGGCTCAGGTAATGGCCTCAGAGTCCTGGGATCGAGCCCCACATTGGGCTCTCTGCTCAGCGGAGGGCCTGCTTCCCCCTCTCTCTGCCTGCCTCTCTGCCTACTTGTGATCTCTCGCTCCCTCTTTGTCAAATAAATAAATCTTAAAAAAAAAAAAAAAAAAGGTATTCTGGAGGCTTTGTATAGTCTGCGAGGCAATAAACAGACCTTCCCCTACTGCCTAATCATCTCCTGATGATGAAGTCATGTGCCCAGAAGACTGAAGACCCAAATCATCTGTGCGTGAGAAGATTTATGACATACACTTCCCAAGGAAAGGATACTCCAATGTGTCGCTTCAGCGACTAAGCGGTGAAAACTCCACGTCTGTGGGATATCAGGGAGATATTTGCAATGGTAATGACCCCAAAGGTGGGCTATCAGCAGGACAGCTGATGACCAGTTATTTTAAAAGTATGCAAGTATAAATATGACCCACAGCAAAGGAATCCAGAATTTTATAGAAAAAAAGGAAGAGATTTGGGGCTTTAAAAGCTCTAGGTTTGTGGAACAGTGGGCCTCAGGAGACTTGGGAAGGCTGGCAACCAAGAGATGAGATGTCAAGTTAACTGTGCCTCTGCCTTCGTTGCTGATACCACACTGGGCTCCAGAACCAGGAGGGCCCTGGTTGGGACAACATCCTTGTTAAGGGCAGCTTAGATCACTGATAGACATTTTCCCTGAACGGCGATGGAGATGCCACATTAAGTGAGAAAGGAATGTGATGCAGGAAACATGGAATTTCTCAAATATGACAAGGACCCCACCCAGATACCTCAGCATCCCTGCACCTAGGAACCCTGACGGGGCGGGCGGGGGGGGCGGTGTGCGAAGGGGGCAAGGAATCCAGGCAGAAATGTACTCCCTCTGCCACAGCTCCCCAGGACCACCTTGTTTTCCTAGGTTTAGACATCTGTATATTTTTATACAATGTAAGCTAATCTTACAGTGGGTGAAATTATGCAAAACTCCAGTGTAAATCAAACAGCATCACATATGAACGACAGAGAGGGGGTACAGGGGCTCCCAGCTGGCTCCCGTCAGGACAGCATGAGACTCCCTGAGAGGTTGTGAGTTCACGGCCACACGGAGTGTAGAGATGACTTAAAAATAAAATCTTTTAAAAAAAGAAGAAAAGGAGGCGTTCATTTATGTACCAAAAAGGACAAAGCCTTATTTGGAAAGTTAAGTGAATTTTCAGAGTTGGTACATGTGTTCCTAAGACTCCAGTCAGAGCCAGGACTGTGAGGGGGAAAAAAAAATGCTTTTTTTCCATATTATTCCATACATAACACTGATACACTGATATTGCTGTGCCTTCCTATGAGCAAATGAAAGCAAAAAAAAAAAAAAAAAAAAAAAAAAAAAAGGACAGTACCTTTTTACACATATAATAAATATAGAAAGTATTCAGGTGTGTTTTTCAGGCAAGCATGATAAAAGTCAACGTTTTCATTCTGAAAGATGGGACTACAGCCGAGTGACCACATCTCAGGCAGGACTTGACCACTTTCGACCAAAGCCCCTTGCAAATCATCCAGAAGAAAGAGGAATGTAACGTGAACTTCAGGAAATGTTATAAGACTTCAGACAGAATAAAGCTTGAACCCAGGGTGAACTTCTGGGTTCAAAAAGATGTACCATTTTAGATTTCATTTATTAAGGACATGATATAACCGTGTCCTTGTAACTGTAACAGCCAACATTTTATTAGCCCAGGATGCAAGGGAGGGGCAGAGGCTAAGGTCAGGAGAAGTCTGCCCAAAAGGACTTTAAATGGACATAGACTCATATTATAAGAGGCTGCGCTGACCCACGGGATTAGAAGAATGGGACTTGGGTCTTGTGATTAGGAATCTTACCATCTAATGGAACCCAGGGGGTTTCATGAGCTAAAGAAAGCTAAAGAGAGAGACACCCGGCGTAAAGCATGTGAGTCTTGATTTTGGGGTCATGAGTTTGAGCCCCTTATTGGGGGCAGAGTTTACTTCCCAAAAAAAAAAAAAAAAAAAAAAAAAAAAGGCAGGAGAGAACTGAATTACTACTGGAGAGATGGCAGAACCTTCCCTGAGCATGTAGCATTTAAGTGGGAGCTAAGGAGTAGGTAGAATTTGACAGTAATGCAAGGCAGCAAAAGAGCCTAACAGATGGAGACAGCGTGCAAAGACAGGGAAGCAAAAAAACCATAGAATATACTTGGGAAATGGAATTCAATTCAACTGCAGATTATGAAGCATAGGAAGCACCCTACAGAAAGAGGGTCCCTTTGCCCCTACTACTACTGCCATAGTGCTAATCGTGATTTTTTTTCTTAAGATTTATTTGTTTATTGGGCACCTGAGTGGCTCAGTGGTTTAAAGCCTCTACCTTCAGCTCAGGTCATGATCCCAGGGTCCTGGGATCGAGTCCCACATGGGCTCTCTGCTCAGCGGGAAGCCTGCTTCCTCCTCTCTCCCTGCCTGCCTTTCTGCCTACTTGTGATCTCAGTCAAATAAATAAATAAATCTTAAAAAAAAAAAAAAGATTTATTTGTTTATTTTACAGAGAAAGAGAGTACAGGGAGGAGGGACAAAGGAAGATGTTTGAGGGTTGTTGTTGTTGTTTTTTAAGATTTTATTTATTTATTTGACAGGGAAAGAGCACAAGCAGAGGGACTGGTCAGCAGAAGGAGAGGGAGAAGCAGGCTCCCCACCAAGCAGGGAGCCCCATGTGGAGCTTGATTCCAGGGTCCCAGGATCATGACCTGAGCCTAAGGCAGAAGCTTAAACGACTGACCCACCTAGGCACCCTGAGAGTCTTAAATAGACTCCACGCTCAGCAGGGAGCCCATCGAAGGGCTCAATCTCACGACCCTGAGATCATGACCTGAGCTGAAACCAAGAGTTGGCTGCTTAACCAGCTGTACCACCCAGGTGCCCCAGCACTAATCCGGATTTGTCATGATCCCTATTTGTACTTATTTCCTTTTATTCTTTTAAGATTTGTTTTATTTTTTTTTAATTTGAGAGAGAGACATAGTGAGAAAGGGAACAAAAGCCGTGGGAGTGGGAGAGAAGCAGGTTTCCTGCCAAGCAGAGAACCCAATGCGGGGCTCGATCCCAGGACCCTGGGATCACGACCTGAGCCAAAGGCAGATGCTTAACGACTGAATAAGGTGTCCCTTATACCCTATTAGTTATTGTCTATGTCTTCGTCTAAACCAGGGGATGGCAAATTTTAAATATATACTCCTCTTTGTCTGACTTTTTCATGCAGCATAATTATTTTGCAATTCTCCCGTGCTATATGTATAGTTTGGTCTTTTTATTGCTGAGTGGTATTCTACTGAATGGACATACCACGATTTGTTCATACATTTGCCTGTGGATGGATGTCTGGCTGTTTCCAGTTTTAAGTGCTATAGGTAAAGCTGACACAGTTGATTTTAATTCTTGCCTTTACTATCTAGTAACTTTTCTGTTCTCTTTCAAAAATACTGCCATACCTGACCACGGACTGACAACTAGGGAGGCTGAGTCAGGGTGCATGGGGATCCTCACACAATTCTTTCATGATTTCTACAAGAATAAAAAAATTTTAAGGGCACCTGGTTGGCTCAGTTGGTAGAGTATGCAACTCCTGATCTCAGGGTTGTGAGTTCAAGCCCCATATTGGGGGTAGAGATTGCTTAAATAACTTAAAAAAAAAAAAAAAAAAGTTAAGTATTATAAAGTGTGTGTGTGTGTGTGTGTGTGTGTGTGTGTGTGTGAACACTAAAAATATTCAGTAATTCTTTAGCTGGGGGCTACCTGGGGACTTTATATAAAGATGGTTTACGTTTGATTTCCATATTTGGTTATTATAGTCATGGCAAGTGTTTGCTAAAAATCTGAATTCTTTATTCTCACCTCAGGAGTACTAAATCAGGTCATACTACCAAGTCAGTCTCACAAGCAGTTTGGAAAACACTGAATGCTCTCATTCGGAATGATCTAACCTCCGGTTTTGATTTCATACTGGGAAAGAGGAACAGTACATTTAATTCTGCACTATCATCTCTTCTGTTTCTATGCTTTCCACTTCTCTTTCGTCATTCTCATATTCTCAAATACACTGAAATTATATCCAGTAACCAACTAATTACAGAGAAATACCGTAATGGAGAAACCATAGGGCAGAACTCAAAAGAAATCTGCAAATGAGAAACAATATAAGAAAAGGGAAGGGAAGGGCGCCTGGGTGATCAGTGGGTTAAAGCCTCTGCCTCTGGCCCAGGTCATGATCTCAGGGTCCTGGGATCGAGCCCCGCATCCGGCTCTCTGCTCGACGGGGAGCCTGCTTCCCTTCCTCTCTCTCTGCCTACCTCTCTGCCTACTTGTGATCTCTGTCAAATAAATAATAAAATCTTTAAAAAAAAAAGAAAGAAAGAAAAGAAAAGGGATGCCGGCTGGCTCAGTCGGTGGAGCATGCAACTCCTGATCTCAGGGCTGTGAGTTCAAGCCCCACAATGGGTGTGGAGACTACTTAAAAAAAAAAAAGTGGGGGTGGTGATGGTGGTAATAAATTCATTTCTCACAGTTCTGGAGGCTAAAAAGTCCAAGAATAAGGCACCAGCAGATTCAGCATCTGGTGAGGGTCTGCTTCCTGGTTCATACACGGCTATGTTCTATGTCCTCACATGAAGGAAGAGTAGTGCGGGCACGCTGGGGTCTGCTTTATAAAAACACTAATCCCATTCATGAGGGATCTCAAAGGTCCTACCTCCAAAAAGGCACCACCACATTGGGGATTGGGTTTCAACATATGAATTGGGTGGGGCGGGGGTGGGGGTGGGGGCATAAAGGTTCAGTCTATAGCACTGGGCATAACATCAACTAATTCCTGAAGGCAAGTTGCCTCCTTAGGGACAACTCTAGTTCCAGTTTCTTTAATACAGGGTTGACGACCTACTCAAGAGCCCGAGGGCTGGGAAGCATTGTGCCAACCACCCTTGTCCCCACCCTCGCTCCTGCTTCATAACTGGCATCCTGTCACTGTGCCCCACCCTGAGCTGGAGCCCCGGCCCACATGCTCCTCCGATGATGCCATGCAGGAGGCCCGCGTGCTCTGTCCACCTGCCTTCCAGAGGCTTCTGGCCACCTCCTGACGGCCATCCCTCCTGACACCCACCTGCCTGGGCCACACTGGTGGTCCGGCACAGCATGCTGCACTTCCCAGGGGCGACTCCCACGCATGTGTCCCACCCAAGGAGGCATTTCCTTCTCCTTCAAGGTTCCAAGCACCATGGGTTCAACTTTGTCAACAGTCAACTCTTTCACATGATACTACAGGGTAAGAGAAGGCATGTCTCTCATCACCGTGGATGCAATTTTGTCTCGGCCTAACCACTGTGTACGAATACGTGGATACAAGAAAGGGAAGCATCCTCCTACCCCTCCGTACCCTGATTCTGCCAGCTGCTGTATCAAACTTGCTCCAGATTCCGTGCCGGGGAGCAACAGGAGGCCGTCCGTGACGTGGCACAGGTGCTCGTTTGCTATTAGCAAAAACTTTCACCACCTCAGATACCCCAAGATCTGTTTAAGCCTCACACTGATTTATTTTTTTAAGATTTTATCTATCCATTTGACAGACAGAGATCACAAGTAGGCAGAGAGGCAGGCAGAGAGAGAGAGGAAGGGAAGCAGGCTCCCTGCTGAGCAGAGAGCCCGATACGGGGTTCCATCCCAGCACCCCGGGATCATGACCTGAGCCAAAAGCAGAGGCTTAACCCACTGAGCCACCCAGGCGCCCCCTCACACTAATATTTACAAATAAAAGAGATACTAATCACAGACTGGGTTCTCTGGTTTTTGACCTTTCAATGATTCCAAATAATTCTTACTAATCAAATATCAGAAGTGTAAAAGGCAGATTTCACCGGCAAATACTACAATGTTCCTTCCGGTAATGACTTGTTTTCAGAGAGACACTAAACAAACAGAATGTTTAAAAAAGGGAGTTTTCCCAAATGTAACTCTTACCCATATGCTGATAGGAGCATAAACTAGTACCATCACCTTGGAAAACATATCCATAACTCTATACTCCTAGGCACGTTCCCTAGACACTCTCTCACATGGGTAGCTAAGAAAGAATTCTTAGTATGTTCTCAGCACCAGTGTTCATAAAAGCAAAATTCTAGGAACAACCCAGTGTGCATGGATCAAAGAAAAGATAACTACATTTTGGCAGATTCATATAAAAGTTACTATACAGCCCGTAATGGGTACCTGGCCGGCTAAGGGTCTTGATCTTTGGGTCATGAGTTTGAGCCCTCCACTGGGTGTAGAGATTGCTTAAATACATAAATAAATACTTAAACTAAAAAAAGGATATTATAGGGGTGCCTGGGTGTATCAGATGGTTGAGTGTCTGCCTTTGGCCCAGGTCATGATCTCAGGGTCCTGGAATGGGGCCCTGCATCAGGCTCTCCGCTCTCCCTGCCTGCCTCTGCCTACTTATGATCTCTCTCTCTGTCAAATAAATTTTTAAAACCTTAAAAAAAAAAATTAAAAAGGATACTATACACCCATACAAATGATTGAATTATGGTTATATGCATCACTTTCAGGGTCAAATGTTGAAGGAGAAAAGAGCAGCTCGGCAATACTATAGGAAAAAACAATCTTTCAACAAATCGTGCTGGGACAAATGGAAAGCCACAGGCAACCGAATGGATTTCGATCACTACCTTATGCCATAGACAAAATCAACTCAAAATGGACCAAAGACCTAAATGTAAGAACTTCAACTATAAAACTCTTAGAAGAAAACTTAAGTGTAAATCTCCGTGACCTTGGATTAAGGAATGGTTTCTTAGACATGACACCAAAAAAAAAAAAAAAGAAAAGAAAAGAAAAAGCACAGGCAATCAAAGCAAAAATAGATACACTGGTCTTCATCAAAATTTAAAATGTCTGTGCTTCAAAGGACATCAAGAAAGTGAAAAGACAACCCGCAGAATGGGAGGAGAGATTTGCAAATCATGTAACTGATAAGGGTCTAAAACACGCAGAATATGGGGCTCCTGGGTGGCTCAATGGGTTAAGCCGCTGCCTTCAGCTCAGGTCATGGCCTCAGGGTCCTGGGACCCAGCCCCGCTTCGGGCTCTCTGCTCAGCGGGGAACCTGCTTCCCTCTCTCTCTCTGCCTGACTCTCTGCCTACTTGTGATCTCTCTTTGTCAAATAAATAAATAAAATCTTAAAAAAAAAAAAAAGAACTCTTCCACCCAAAGATAGAAAGACACGTAACTTGAATAGAAATTTCTCCCCAAGATTTGCAAATAACCAGCAAGTATGTGAAAGGATGTGCAGAGCCTTAGTCATTAAGGAAATACAAATCGAAACCACAATGAGATACTACTTCACACCCTCTAGGATGGCTAGAATTAAAAAGACAGAAAATAAAAAGTGTTAGTGAGGAGGTGGAGAAACGGGAGTCCTCATACAACTGCTCGTGAAAACGTAAAAAGTGCATCAACTGTGGGAAACAGTTTGGCGGCTCCTTGATAAGTTAAACAGAATTTCCATATGACCAACAATTCCAACTCGAGGTATGTATCGGCAAGATCTGAAAATCGGTTTTCAAACAAAAGCCTGTGCATGAATGTTTATAGCAGCATTATTCACAACACTATCAACTGATGACTAGATAAACAACATGTGAACATGTGGTATATCCATACAAGGAAATATTATTGAGCCATAAAAAGGAATGAAGTACTGATTCATGCTATAACATGGATAAACCTGGAGAACATTATGCTAAGGGAAAGATGCCAGGCACAGAAGGCTGCACATTATATGATGCCATTTATATGAAATACCCAGGAAATACACATTCATAAAGATAGAAAGTAGATGTTGGGGTGCCTGGGTGGCTCAGTAGGTTGAGCCAGTCTGATTCTTGGTTTTGGCTCAGGTCATGATCTCAGGGTCACGAGATCAAGCCCTGCATTGAGCTCCACACACAACCCATCCTTCTCACTCTGCCCCTCCCCCCATTTTGATGGCTCTCTCCATCTCAAATAATACATAAAATCTTTAAAAAGAAAAAAGAAAAGAAAAGAAAAAGAAAAAGAAAGTAGGGGCGCCTGGGTGGATCAGTCAGTTAAGTGTCTGCCTTTGCCTCAGGTCATGATCTCAGGGTCCTGGGATCAAGCCCCACATAGGGCTCTCTGCTCAGCAGGGAGCCTGCTTCCCCCTCTCTCTCTGCCTGCCTTTCTGCCTACTTGTGATCTCTGTCAAATAAATAAATAAAATCTTTTCTTAAAAAAAGTGAATTTGGGGGCTCTTGGGTGGCTCAGTCATTTAAGAATCCGACTCTTGGCTCTGGCTTGGGTATGATCTCAGGGTTGTGGGACTAAGTCCCGTGATGGGCTCCATGCTCAGCTTGGAGTCTGCTTGAGATTCTCTCCCTCTCCCTCCCTCTTCCTCCCTTCCTTTAACTTATGCACGCTCTCTCTTGCTCTAAAACGGATAAATAAACTCTTTTTAAAAAAGTGAATTTTGGGACGCCTGGGTGGCTCAGTTGGTTGGACGACTGCCTTCGGCTCAGGTCATGATCCCGGAGTCCCGGGATCGAGTCCCACATCGGGCTCCCAGCTCCATGGGGAGTCTGTTTCTCCCTCTGACCTTCTCCTCGCTCATGCTCTCTCTCACTGTCTCTCTCTCAAATAAATAAATAAAATCTTTAAAAAAAAAAGTGAATTTTGAGGGGTGCCTAGATGGCTCAGTGTTAATAAGCCTCTGCCTTCGGCCCAGGTCATGATCTCGGTGTCCTGGGATGGAGGATAGAGCCTCGCATCAGGATGTCTGCTCAGCAGGGAGCCTGCTTCCCCCTCTCTCTCTGCCTGCCTGTGCCTATTTTTGATGTCTCTCTGTGTCAAATAAATAAAATCTTTAATTTAAAAAAAAAAGTGATTTTTGGAGTACCTGGTGGCTTAGTTCATTGAGCATCTGACTCAGGTCATGATCTCAAGGTTTTGAGATCAAACCTGACATCAGGCTCCACACTTGGTATGGAGTCTCCTTGGGATTCTCTCTCCTTCTCCCTCTGCCCCTCTGGCTCGTGCTCTCTAGCAAATACATAAATAAATATATATTAAAAATTGAATTTTATGATATAAGAATTAAAGCTCAAAATAAAGAATTAATTAATAGAAAATAATGGCAAGCCGTTGAAAATGACTTCCTCCGTGATACCATGTGCAGAGAAAGCATGGGATCAAGGAGAACAGGTAGGTTGTCCAACGAACTTGCACCATTGTACTTAGTAAGCTGGGCAATGGGTTCATGTCTGTGTTGCTTCCTACCTATTCAATATTCAATATATAATGAAAACTTTAAAAGAGAAATTTATTTTTTCCTGTTTTCCAAATCACAACACAAAAAAAATTGGATCTGAATTTAAATGACCATAAGCTGGTAGCTAAGCTCCACTAAGCAAGCATGGTGTGTAAAGCACCATCAATGACGGGCAGGTGGGCACCTGGGTGGTGCAGTCAGTTAAGCATCTGACTCTTGGTTTTGGCTCAGGTTATGATCTCAAGGTCATGAGATCAAACCCTGCATTGGGCTCCCTGCCCAGTGTAGAGTCTGCGTGGATTTCTCCCTCCCTCTCCCTTCCCCTCCCCACTTTGCTCACACACTCTCTTTCAAACAATAAGTAAATATTTTAAAAAAGAAAAGAAAGAAAAGTGACCAGCAGGGAGTTAAGAAAGGATAATCCTGACCCGCGGAGGAGCTCATAATCTAAGCATGAGTGGCCACCAGCTTCCGAAAGCCACAGCCTCATTTCTCCATCATAGAATAATCTCAGCCAAGGTTTTGTCACTCCCAGCACTGGTTATGATGAAGGAATCCATTTCACACAATTAAAATACTTAGGTACATCTTACTTCCTGGGCTTCAGAGTTTTTTTCTGAAAATTTGTTTCATCTCCCTTTTATAAATCTGCTTTTGAAGACTCGGGAGATAAGTGGAATTAGAATGCGTAGTGAATTATAATAAACTTGTTTACAAGACTTCCTTTTTCACTTGAAGTAATGTATTTTTAAAGCCCTGTTTTAAACGGTATCTTTAGATTATCAGGCATTCTTATCTAGGCTCTATTAGTTTTTGAATATTCATGTTATGACATCTTAAAGTGCCTTGTTGCTAGATACAGTCTAGATAAATATAGAAGCTTTCTAAAAACAATCAAGATTTCCCTTAAGATTTATAATAGCTTTAAGATAATCTAAAATTGTATCTATGTTTCCAGTTTTACCAAAGAATGGCAAAAGCCAATAGATTTTAACTTGATCTTTAACTCTCTTCCCAAGAAGGTCAATATTCTCATGCTGTATCACAGTTTCTGGGATATACACTGCAAAATGTATCATTCCAGGAAATAATTCAGAAATATGTTTCCATTTTAGGATTAATGGTCTATATACTGATAAAACTAACTTGCTAATGAGCAAATGTCAACTTCTCCAGCTATAGAAAGTAATGGTGCTATTGGAGAAAACAGATAGAATTTGTGGTAAAGAGTCTTGAGTTTGAATCCAGCTCTGCCACTGACTCTCTAGGTGACTTCACAAATCCTGTGAGCCTCAATTTCCCTATCTATAAAATGAAGATAATAGGATCCACCTTAGATGATGATTGTGATGATGAAATGAGATAATTAACATAATGGCTCTGGCACACTAGAATGTTCCACAAACGTTGGCCCACTGTGTTTTCCCTTCCCCTGTGAAAGCAAAGCCTTGCTAAGTAAATGCCCACATAAACAAATATATAATTTTAATTAAATGTTTATACACTAAAAAAAGAAAAAAATTGGCTTCCCCATTTACTAAATTTTCTCCTCTGCATCTAAATTGTGATCTCAGTTAAACAGTTTCACAAAACATCTAATGAGAACCCGTTTTTAAAAATGAAAACTAATGAGGAAGTAGAGAATGATCCATTCTTAAGCTTAGGAAAATAGAATTGGGGGCTTCATGTCTATGCCCAAATGCCTGTGGTTTCTGCCACCGGGCTAAGGGGTTATGACCTCTATTTTGTGATTCGGGTGTCACCAAAAAGTTGGGGGATAAAGACAGAAAGGCATGCTTATTACATCTGTCACCAAGCTAAGAGAATTCACGAACACGGTAAATAACAGAAGCAAGAATCAGAAACATTTTGTCCAACTTGAAATCAGCAGATGTCATTCATCACATTTACATTTCAAAGTCCTGTGGTAATCACTGTTGTTGCTATAAGGCTGCTTGTTTTTATAGATCTCACACACACACCCGGTACAGAGACTGAGATTGCGGGAGACTGAAGGGAACGGATCACCTTGTCAGAAGCAGCCAGCAGCTTGATGCAGCTTCTGAAAATGGCTCATGTGCTCGGGCTAGAGGATCAGCACAGCCTCAGGTGCTGCCTGTCCTCCAACATCTTGGGCAAACCCGGCCCAGGCCTGTTACTGTATGTTCTTCGAGCTACAGATGGGTTTTGCATGTTTTAGCGCTTGAAATAAATCAAAATTAGAATAATGTCATGTCACGTGTGAAAATTATATGAAATTCACATGTCAGTACCCATAAATAAAACGTTATCAGAAGAGAGCGATGCCTATTTATTCACAGAACTGTCTTTGCCTGCCTTTTGTCTTATAGGCTAGAGGTGAATGGTTGGGATAGGGACAGGATGGCCTGCAAGACGGACCCTTTACTGAAAGTTAGACCATGATGTTCAGTATTTTTTAAATGGCAGTAACCAAGGAGAACCATAGGAATGATAAGGAATCCAGAAACCATTTCCTAAGGTGAGTCACTGAAAGAATTATGGATGTTAGGCCAATAGAAGAGAAAACCAAAGGACAACATTACAGGTTTCTTTAAATATTTAGAGAGCCAGCATATGGAAGTGGCTGGTATTTGTGTCACTGTAGAGGGGTGAAATGGGTAACAGTCGTGAAAAGTTCAGGGAGGCACACAGCAACGAAACATAAGACAGGACCTTCTAAAACATGGAGGTGGACAATCACAGGTCACCCCCCCAAAAGACGGAGGATCCTGCCATGCTGGTATTTAAGCTAAAAGGCAAGATGATCACCATGTAAGATTATTCTAGGAAAGATTCTTACAGTGGACAGGAAGCTGAACTGTTTTAATGGTAGGGTTCTTTTTACGAATTTATCTCAAAAGAAAAAAAAATGATCATTTAATAGCAGGTGAAAACTTAAGGACAGGTCAATAGAAACAATTTCCAAATTCACTACGGATTATACCCTACAAGGAAACAGATCTATAATTGGTTTGCATGGATATAATACATAATACATACATGTGTGTATATAAATGGCACATTCAAGAGAGGTCTCCCATTTAAATAAAGAGCACACCAGCTATAAAAAGAATCACATTAAGAAAAGAAGGGTTATTTTTAGGAGGAGGGCTCCAATTACACAAATAAGGAAAGGACATCCAACACTAAATAAAATAAGCTGAAATTTTTCCTTGTGTTACTATAGGAAATGGTATAGCACTGCTGGAAAGAAGGAAAATCTATATATAAAATAGAAAGGGGAGCAATATGTTAAAAAAAAAATAGCATGGCTAAGATATAAAATATAGTAAAGGACACAGTTGTATGATTTACTTGCACTGGACCTCTTTGCAAAATAGCTTTACAAACATCACAAAGCACAGCCACCTGTTAAGCTGTTATTTTGGCCTGTCTATTTTCAACGCCAATCTTGACACCCAAGCAAGAGACATACCACCATAGCAACATAAACACCATGGTGTTGGAGAATAAAATTTTAAGAAGCAATTTATAGCCCCATGCAGACTTGGAAATAAATCCCACAGCATCTATAACTATGACATAACATTTCCACTGGCCAAACTCAGATCCAGTGGATATCTCAGGATTCCGTTCCCACGGGCCATTTGGAAAGGAGACTCCAAAATGTCTGTTGTACAAGCTGGTCCTCCTAATATAAAGGTATTTAAAATGTAAGACAGGGGGCGCCTGGGTGGCTCAGGGGGTTAAAGCCTCTGTTTTCAGCTCGGGTCATGGTCCCCAGGTCCTGGGATAGAGACCCGCATCAGGCTCTCTGCTCAGCAGGGAGCCTGCTTCCCTCTCCTCTCTGCTTACTTGTGATCTCTGCCTGTGAAATAAATAAATAAAATCATTTTAAAAAATAAAATAAAATAAAATGTAAGACAGTATCATTTTCTGCATAGCTCGGGGAATGTACAATCACCAAGAGTTCACGTAGCACCGATGGGTGGACAATTATCACCCCTCACATTTGCCAAGTGAGCTCCCCATCACCTGTGATCAGCCCCTAACGGAAGCGTTTAAAGAGAGTCACCGAACAGTTGGGGAAGCTGAGGCACCGGAAAATGAGTCTTCCTCCATCAGTTCATAGCTATCACACAGCAAAGACTCAGCTCCTTCTTCTAAGGTCACGCTCATACTCCTCCCCACACGGCACTACCCTATACCAGAAACCCCAACATAGGGCAACCTAGGCATTTTGGTTCAAGGAGATAAAATGCCAAGGTGTCTCAATAAATGAAAGGGTAAAGAAAAATGAAAGGAAAGTCACGTTTGAAAGTAATTACGCCTTTTTCCGGGACGGTATCCCTATGGGAGGGGGAGCAATTATCGGGACTTAAAACGTGAACAGTGTGAGGCGTGACTGATTTGCAATTCAAAAAGCTCCAACAAAGGCAGAAAGAAAGCTGATCATCCAGCTTAAAGAGGAGACACGCCCAAAAGGTGTGCCACAGGGAGGATCGGGGTGGATAGTCTGGCATCAACTACTGCACTTTCTGGCCTGGGGTGGATCCTGAGCGCGCGGGTCTACAACAGAGGCCTGGACTCCAGCGCTGAACCACAGTCCATTATCCCTGGCCACCAGCTCTCCCAGCCTCTTTTTACTTTGTTCTTAGCTCTCCTCCAAAACAGAGGCCAGGAGGGCCCTCAGGCAGATCCTTCTGCAGATCCACAGAAGAGCCAGTCTGAAGGCCAGAACAACCTGGTGAGCAGCCGTGAGGGCAAATGAAATATACATGAATCTACAAGGAGGCTTCTGGGACACCAGGATCTTGGCTGCTTTTGATCTGAGAACAAGTACTGAGCCCCTTAAAAAAAATAAATAAATAAGATGATTTCTGACACACATAACCAACATCTTTTTAAAAAAGAACCAACACCTTTGGAAGCCCGGGTTAAAGGCAGTGCACCCATGTAAATAATGGCTAATTTCAAATACACCTGACCCTTTTGGAAATGTTTTTCTTGAAAAGGCTTAAGGGGATTATTCCATTTGGACAACTAATAGCCTAATTACTATTTTTTTTTTTTTTTTTTAAACCACCACCAAGCTCCTTTTCAGCCAGATCTTGGCAAGGAATCTCGAAGTGCACCCCCATCTGCGGCACCGTAAGTCACGCCGCTGAAAAACATAATTACACTCAGCTGTGTCCAAGTTTCCATCAACCACAATCCAAAAGAGGTAAGCTATTAAATCTTGACTCTAAAGGTTTATTTTTTTTTCCCCCACTTTGGACACGATGCCTCTTTATGAGCCGCAAAAACATCATACCAAAAAACAAAACAAAAAAAACCAGCATTCACCATGGCCTTCCCCAGAACAGGTTTTGGGTCTCCAGCAAGCACTATACAATCTGTACCCCGATGATTAAATGCAATTCTAGTTCTCGAACTCTTTGCACTTTGAGGAGGGAGGATTAAATAACTCCATTTCCTATCTTTAAGCCTGTGTCTCATTGAGCAAAAGAAGAGTCTACTTTCATAGCACTTTCTAAGTATGAAGAAAACCACTTCCACCCGCCGCATTGCTTTTATGGAGGCTTGAACTACTCCACAATGATGACCCCTATGCCGGGATATCAAGGGTCATATTCGTTTTTGGGTTTTGGGACTTTTTTTTTTTTTTTTCATCAGCATCAGCATTGTTGTTATTTTAGATCAGGACAAACTTGCAGAATGTTCTGGATGGAGGACCATGTTTTAATTGCCAATTACTGATTTAACGAGTGCTGTCTTCTGAGGCTTCACAGTTCAGGTGCATTAGAGGCTAAATATGCCTGTAAGGTGTTGGGGCACATGCTTCTCAGACCCGATAGAAATTGAGGACCAACATTTTATTAGATCCCACTGCTTTCCTGGAGAGCATAGAACTGACTCCTCCTTGAGAGTAACAAAACCATCGTCCTATAAAATCTAATGAAATCCAAGTTGTTGGCTGGTCAGTTGAAAACTATCTGAAGACATCACTAGGAGAATTGACAAGAATGAAAATGTTACAAAGTTTATTCATCGGGGCGCCTGGGTGGCTCAGTGGGTTAAGCCGCTGCCTTCGGCTCAGGTCATGATCTCAGGGTCCTGGGATCGAGTCCCACATCGGGCTCTCTGCTCGGCAGGGAGCCTGCTTCCTCCTCTCTCTCCCTGCTTGCCTCTCTGCTTACTTGTGATCTCTCTCTGTCAAATAAATAAATAAATCTTTAAAAAAAAAAAAAAAAAAAAAAAAAAAAAGTTTATTCATCAATAAGCCATCATACTGACAAATTATTTTTTCTCCTGCATCAAACATGATCAAACATTTTATAAAAATTTTTAAAAAGCCAACATTATAACTCCACTTCTTCAGAGAAAGGATCCAATTAATGTCTATTTCTACCTAGTATAGGAATAAAGCACTCTCATTAATCAAATATTTTATCTTTTGCTTTCACAGAGAACATTTGTCCATGCCAATCCCATTTGTTTGAAATGCTTCCAAAATGCACTGGTCCTTTTTTTCTGCCTTAGGGAGGACTCTGAACAAAATGCACTTTTTCAGGATCCTGGGTGGCTCAGTGGGTTAAGCCTCTGCCTTCGGCTCAGATCATGATCTCAGGGTCCTGGGATCGAGCCCCGCATCAGGATCTCTGCTCAGCAGGGAGCCTGTTTCTCCCTCACTCTCTGCCTGCTTGTGATCTCTCCCCGTCAAAAAATAAATAAATAAAATCTTTATTTTTTATTATTTTTATTTTTTTAAAATATTTTATTTATTTATTTGACAGAGAGATCACAAGGAGGCAGAGGCAGGCAGAGAGAGAAAGAAAAGGAAGCAGGCTCCTGGCTGAGCAGAGAGCCCGATGTGGGGCTCGATCCCAGGACCCTGAGACCATGACCCGAGCGGAAGGCAGAGGCTTTAACCCACTGAGCCACCCAGGTGCCCCTAAAATCTTTATTTTTTAAATGCACTTTTTCTGTCAAATGACGACAAGTACTCCTGAGTTTGAGTTGCCAAGTACTTCATCTGTTGCTACAAAGGCAAACGTTACTGAGTCATTAGTGTCCCCCCCCCAAGCACAGATATGAGCCCATTTTGTCGTTTTCCTTTCTTGAAAAGAAGGCAAAATTCAGGAAAAAATTCTATTTCATTAGATCCCATGAATGTAAGTTGTATTAGGTTTGTTTTGGGAAACGGTGTAGGAGTTTAATGAGAAAGTAATGAAAGCAACACTTTCAAAACAAAACACAACTGACCAGAGACCTGGAGGGGTAAAGGCCAAGGGACAGAAGGTGGACCAGCGGTTGCCAAGGGATGCGGGCAGGTGCAGCGGGGATTTCTCTTCTTTAATGGGTATAGAGTTTCAGTTTTGCAAGACAAAGAGAGTTCTGTGGTTTCATGGCGTTGATGGTTGCTCAACGTGAATGTACTCAATGCCACTGAACAGACACTTAAAAATGGTTAAGATGGGGGTGCCTGGGTGGCTCAGTCAGTTAAATGGCTGTCTTTGGCCGAGGTCCTGATCCTAGGGTCCAGGGATCGAGCCCCACATTGAGGGGGAAGCAGGATCCTGTTTCTCCCTCTGCCTCTGCCTGCTCC